>NC_064038.1:14219646-14452273 GCF_932526225.1 Nematostella vectensis
ATAAGGATGATAAGGATGATAAGGATGATAAGGATGATAAGGATGATAAGGATGATAAGGATGATAAGGATGATAAGGATGATAAGGATGATAAGGATGATAAGGATGATAAGGATGATAAGGATGATAAGGATGATAAGGATGGTAAGGATGGTAAGGATGGTAAGGATGGTAAGGATGGTAAGGATGGTAAGGATGGTAAGGATGGTAAGGATGGTAAGGATGGTAAGGATGATAAGGATGATAAGGATGATAAGGATGATAAGGATGATAAGGATGATAAGGATGATAAGGATGATAAGGATGGTAAGGATGGTAAGGATGGTAAGGATGGTAAGGATGGTAAGGATGGTAAGGATGGTAAGGATGATAAGGATGATAAGGATGATAAGGATGATAAGGATGATAAGGATGATAAGGATGATAAGGATGATAAGGATGATAAGGATGATAAGGATGATAAGGAAGACAAGGAAGACAAGGAAGACAAGGAAGACAAGGAAGACACGGAAGACACGGAAGACACGGAAGACACGGAAGACACGGAAGACACGGAAGACAAGGAAGACAAGGAAGACAAGGAAGACAAGGAAGACAAGGAAGACAAGGAAGACAAGGAAGACAAGGAAGACAAGGAAGACAAGGAAGACAAGGAAGACAAGGAAGACAAGGAAGACAAGGAAGACAAGGAAGACAAGGAAGACAAGGAAGACAAGGAAGACAAGGAAGACAAGGAAGACAAGGAAGACAAGGAAGACAAGGAAGACAAGGAAGACAAGGAAGACAAGGAAGACAAGGAAGACAAGGAAGACAAGGAAGACAAGGAAGACAAGGAAGACAAGGAAGACAAGGAAGACAAGGAAGACAAGGAAGACAAGGAAGACAAGGAAGACAAGGAAGACAAGGAAGACAAGGAAGACAAGGAAGACAAGGAAGACAAGGAAGACAAGGAAGACAAGGAAGACAAGGAAGACAAGGAAGACAAGGAAGACAAGGAAGACAAGGAAGACATGGAAGACAAGGATGAGAAGGAAGACAAGGATGAGAAGGAAGACAAGGAAGATAAGGATGATAAGGAAGATAAGGAAGATAAGGATGATAAGGATGATAAGGATGATAAGGATGATAAGGATGATAAGGATGATAAGGATGATAAGGATGATAAGGATGATAAGGATGATAAGGATGATAAGGATGATAAGGATGGTAAGGATGATAAGGATGATAAGGATGATAAGGATGGTAAGGATGGTAAGGATGGTAAGGATGGTAAGGATGGTAAGGATGGTAAGGATGGTAAGGAAGACAAGGAAGACAAGGAAGACAAGGAAGACAAGGAAGACAAGGAAGACAAGGAAGACAAGGAAGACAAGGAAGACAAGGAAGACAAGGAAGACAAGGAAGACAAGGAAGACAAGGAAGACAAGGAAGACAAGGAAGACAAGGAAGACAAGGAAGACAAGGAAGACAAGGAAGACAAGGAAGACAAGGAAGACAAGGAAGACAAGGAAGACAAGGAAGACAAGGAAGACAAGGAAGACAAGGAAGACAAGAAAGACAAGAAAGACAAGGAAGACAAGGAAGACAAGGAAGACAAGGAAGACAAGGAAGACAAGGAAGACAAGGAAGACAAGGAAGACAAGGAAGACAAGGAAGACAAGGAAGACAAGGAAGACAAGGAAGACAAGGAAGACAAGGAAGACAAGGAAGACAAGGAAGACAAGGAAGACAAGGAAGACAAGGAAGACAAGGAAGACAAGGAAGACAAGGAAGACAAGGAAGACAAGGAAGACAAGGAAGACAAGGAAGACAAGGAAGACAAGGAAGACAAGGAAGACAAGGAAGACAAGGAAGACAAGGAAGACAAGGAAGACAAGGAAGACAAGGAAGACAAGGAAGACAAGGAAGACAAGGAAGACAAGGAAGACAAGGAAGACAAGGATGATAAGGAAGACAAGGAAGACAAGGAAGAAAAGGATGACAAGGATGACAAGGAAGACAAGGAAGACAAGGAAGATAAGGATGATAAGGATGATAAGGGTGATAAGGTTGATAAGGATGATAAGGATGATAAGGATGATAAGGATGATAAGGATGATAATAATAATGATAATAATAATGATAATAATAATGATAATAATAATGATAATAATAATGATAATAATAATGATAATAATAATGATAATAATAATGATAATAATAATGATAATAATAATGATAATAATAATGATAATAATAATGATAATAATAATGATAATAATAATGATAATAATAATGATAATAATAAATAATAAACTGCCTGTATCCTTGATGCTAGAATGAAATTTTCGATGGTATTTGTGCAAATAGGGATGTTTTTTTTTTCGGATTCAAGTCACAAAACAGCGGCAAACAAAAAGATGTAAATGCCAAAGCGCGGAGGTAGGGTAATAATAATAATAATAATAATAATAATAATAATAATAATAATAATAATAATAATAATAATAATAATAATAATAATAATAATAATAATAATAATAATAATAATAATAATAATAATAATAATAATAATAATAATAATAATAAACTTGGCGCAAAGATAGCCAAGAAAATGCTAATTAATATTGAGACCGCTGACCACCGGTACCACTTGAGAATTTCTAGTAATAACGGAATAAAAATTAGAAAAAAAAGCGTCCATCACAGTCTTCCTGTGGTGAAATTAAAAAGACCTTGTGTTTCCAAAACTAAGGCGAAATATCTGATTGTATTATTCTAGTAGGGGAAATATAACGCTATTTGTTATTATTTCAAGATAAAACTGTCGTCGGCTGCATTAAAACGATTTATCTAAGTTTTCAACGCTAGACCCAATCCCCCTCACGGTTATCCAAGCTGGCGGCTTATATTGGCATAGTATACGCTGTAAGTACCTCATAAAATCGTGCATTTTTGGTGAAAAGCTCTACAATGCGCATGAGACACGCTTGGGAGATTTCGGCAATGAGAAATCCTTTAACCGATTTTTACTAAAGGACAGAGTTTTAGCAGTGCGGAACATTACCATTTTTGGTTATATTTGATAAACAATCTGATTAACCAATCAGAGATGAGTATTTCTATGCCCAGTCTCACGCGGACACGCCTCAACTCAGAGTTGAAAAACAAAATGGCGGTGCAGTTGAATCGGGAAAATCATGTTGAACCCTGCTTTTTAACTATCTGCTAGCAGTGATTTCTTCTTATCTGTTTAAGCAGGGATTTCACCGACTCAGTGCGTCATATATACCCTATTTGTGTTGTTTCTCATCGGCAACAGACCTCATTTGCAGGGTTATTTTTACGACTTCACCGAATCGTACTGTAATGAACGCGGAAGGGTAAGCCACTGCCAGCAGGCTATAACATTGATCACCAATTATCTAGTTGTACGTTTCATCAAGTCATACAAATGCACAAAATTTCCCTGGATTTATCTTGCTTTCGCACTCGGACACTCCAAGAAAAATTTTAGCTAGGATATTGAAACTAAAATGAATCTTATACAGAATGGCAGCGAGTCTCATTAAAAAAAATGAAGCTAAACCGTATACAGATTGGCCGCGAGTCACTGTTTATTGTATGCAATTTACAGACACTACATGAAAGTACTGTTTGAATGTTTATATTTGATCCTGGAATAAATAGATTTGCTATGATCAGTAAATCTCAGTGATGGCAGTCATTATTCATTGCTGCATTAGTTTGCTATTACTCGTTGTAAAAAAAGTCCTTACCACAAATGCTCACATTATGGCTTTTTTTATAAATGGATTCTAGAGGGGGCACTTGTTTGAGGGGCTATGTAATGTGCTTATTCAATGAGGGGTGTATGTATACCTCAGTGTCAGAACCATCCCCAAAGGACTTCTTTGTATCCAGCTCTGTATTCATCATGATTCATTTTATTAAAAAAAGGAAGTTTTGTGACACAAATCGTGCTTAATACACAGGTTCTAACACCAAGTTGGAGCCATTGAGGGTGTATTTCATTGTGTGTGCAGACAAATGGAAAAAGGCATAAAGTGTAAACTGGGGTGAGAAAAAGGCATGGTAAGGGCAAAGGGGTGGTGACTAATGGTATGTCTAATTGGGGGTGCTGACACAGGTTGTGAAGATGAAGTAAACTTGTACCATGTTTGATTACTAGGCCTTGGAGATAATAGGAGAATGGGAGTATAGTCATACCCTGGGTACCAGAGGCTCCAAGCTTCACTAGAGCAGATATCATATGGAAAATATCTATTCATATTTGGTGATACTTCAGGCTTATTTTTTTTCTCGCCAGTCTCTATTATATGCACAAAGAGTCTTTTTTTATATATATAAAGGGAATTAAATTAATTTGATTTGATAGGCAAGTCTGAGTGTTGAAGCTCCCCTTTAAAACTATAGTGATATTAAAAATTTATACGTTTGGGGTATATAGGTTTGAGTAATTGTTTGGGGGGTAAGTTTCTATACTTGGTATATTTTATGTATAGAACTCAGGTTTGGGTATTTTTTTTTTTTGGGGGGGGGGGGGGGGCTAATTTGACAAAAAGTCCTTATCGCAAATGCTTATTTTAGCATGTTATGCCCTTCTTTTTACCCCTCTTGTACCAGGTTTGATTACTAGGCCTTGGAGATTCTAGGAGTATGATTGTGCAGTCATAGATATCATACTGTATTGAAAATAAATATTTATATTTGGTGATACTTCAGGAGCATTTTTTATCTCATTGCCTATTGCACAGAGTTTGTTTGTTGTCTTTTTTTATAACAATGGAATAAAATTGATTTTATTTAATAAGCAAATCGGAGAGTTGAAGCTACCTTATAGCAAGATTTTGTATGCTTGGGCTATAGAATTTAGGTTTGGTTATTTATTTGGGAGGTAAGTTTCTATGCTTGGTATATTTTATGTATAGAACTCAGGTTTGGGTATTTTTGAGGATGAGTAGGGGGGGGGCTAATTCATCAAAAAGTTCTTATCGCAAATGCTTATTTTAACATATTATGCCCCTCTAGCATTAGATTTTAGAGGGGGCACTGGTTTGAGTGGCTATGTAATGCGCTTACTCAATGAGGGCTATTTTATGGTGTGTGCAGACAAATATGAAAAGGCATAGAGTGTAAAATTAAAGGTTGAGAAATGCATGGTAAGGGGAGTGAGGTTGTGATGACTGAGGGCATGTCACATGTGGTGTGCTCACACAAGGTGCGAAGACAAGGAAGTAAAATTGTACCGGGTTTTATGACTAGGGTCTTGGAGGTGAAGAGGATAGAGTTTTTTTTATGAAAGGGAATAAAAATAAATTAAATTTGGTAAGCAAATTTTCCTTCTAAAACTTTTTTACGGGACTGGCAAGTTTCAAGCTTTTGTATGATTTACGAATAGAACTCAGATTTGGGTTACTTTTTTGGGGGAAGGGGGGGGCTATCTATTCTTGGTGGAGTTTTGGGTATAGAGTTCAGATGCAGGTATATTCTTAGGGGTGGCGCGGTTCCATTCTTTTGGGGGCATAAAATGTTCGTATCTGTCGGAACCAACAGTCATGTTTACAGCTAGAGTGCCCCCCCATGTTGTTGTGGTGGCCGCAGGGCAAGACATTTAGCTAAAGAATGATAAGAAGGGAACCCCCGAGAGACAAGGGTAGGGTCAAATACTTTTCGGCTAAATGTTGACACGAATTTTCATACCTATTCTTCGGCGATTTTTCCCTGTTGTATAGACGTTGGGCCTTGACTCGCACTTTCGTCCTCACAATTCAACCTCCGCTCTCCTCAACTTTCACCATACCCTGTGGGCACTCGTTTCGGCTTGTGATGAAAATTGTTTTAGTATGCCATGATCCTCATTAATCCTAGTTTAGTCCTGTCAAGGTTCTAAGCCGTAGAATTTGGTCCATCACACTCATATTTCTCTTTTTCTAAACGTAAACATTACGAAAAGAGTTCGATTTTACGGCAGTCTCCAATAAAAGCGCTCAATTTGAAAAGGTTTCCCAAACGATATTTTACTTTCGACCACAGGAACTCATCAATCAAATATCAAACTTGGTATAGAGCAGGATATTTTGATGTTTTGGTCGATTTTTGCGATGCGACGTCTCGCTAACAAAACAATTATATATAGACAAGGAAAAATTTCTCTTTTAAGTTGAACAAATTGCTGTACTAACTTAAGTACTTAATAATCTTCGATGGACAAAAAAAGAGCACAGGATATAGAGACAATAACTGTCATATTCTCAATACAAATCGTCGTCTGAAACTCACCTTAGCAGTGTTTTTCTTTTTTCTTTCTCTTTGTTGCTTGTGGTTTTGCTCGCTTTTTAATGTGAGTCGACACAACAAGTGACTAATTTCTAGCTGAAAACAGACACCGACTCACGGCCCTTATTTTTTGGAATATCCTCGCATGAATCTTGACGTGAATGAATATTAGTAGAACTCCTCTAGTTGCCTTTATCCTTTTGTCACAAAATTTAAGAGACAGACAGACAGACAGACAGACAGACAGACAGACAGACAGACAGACAGACAGACAGACAGACAGACAGACAGACAGACAGACAGACAGACAGACAGACAGACAGACAGACAGACAGACAGACAGACAGACAGACAGACAGACAGACAGACAGACAGACAGACAGACAGACAGACAGACAGACAGACAGACAGACAGACAGACAGACAGACAGACAGACAGACAGACAGACAGACAGACAGACAGACAGACAGACAGACAGACAGACAGACAGACAGACAGACAGACAGACAGACAGACAGACAGACAGACAGACAGACAGACAGACAGACAGACAGACAGACAGACAGACAGACAGACAGACAGACAGACAGACAGACAGACAGACAGACAGACAGACAGACAGACAGACAGACAGACAGACAGACAGACAGACAGACAGACAGACAGACAGACAGACAGACAGACAGACAGACAGACAAACATGCAATTTGGAAGTGGAGCTCGATAAGTTCATGCTTAAAGAGCAAGTTATTTCGATGGTCATTTTAAAATCGACTGATTTTTTTAGCGATAAATACTGCGTTTTAGCGGTGAGTACTGTCCATAAATTCCGAGGAAGTGAGCCAATCAGAGCGCTTTCTGATGAAGTTCCCGCCATGAAAGTACAAAAGCCAGTAATATTGTCCGTAGAAATGCTCGCATTATTAATTGGTCCAACCAAAATTTGTCAATCAGGGTCCTGTAATACTGCACAGGTATAAGTTTTCTGGTGGTGATGTTTGTGGTGATTGTTGCTTATGATAATGATAATGTTGTTGATGATGATAATGATGTTGATGATATGATGACTATAATAATTATATTGATTACAAAATTAGAGATGTTGGTTGTGATGTAAGTGATGATAATGAGAGTGTTAATGATAGTGATGACTTTTCTGATGATGACGATGGTGATGTTGATGCTAATGGTGTTGGCTATGTTATACTTGTTTTAGTATATAATGCGGTTTCATTTAAATATATGATAATATTTATATTCGCCTTGCAGACTTTACCTTTATTTAAATGAGATTAACCTAGTAACTTGCATTTTGACAATTATATTAAATAATATCAAATAAAGGTTTGTAATCTCCATCTTTATCATCAGTTTGATTTATCATCATATTTATCATGATTTAGCATCGCAAAGCGCAATCTGCCATAATGTCCCCGGATATAGGGCGACTGGTAATCTGTCCCCAAGACAAGATCGGTGTGGCAAAGAAAGAGCCAGTACAACCTTGTGCGTAAACAGCGTCAATGATGGTCTGGTTAATAGCATAGTCCCAGATGTTGAAGTTCGCCATGTAGTCGTAAAAAAGCTTTGACTGGTCAAAGCCTCCTCCGACAGATCCCTGGTATTGGCCAATCATCAAAGTACCTTGTGTATCAAAGGAGCCTGAGGAGATGTCTGAATCCTTATGCCCTTGCTCGACCTTATTCTTGTACAACTTGAATTTTCCATGCCCATACATGAATACTAGATGCTGCCAAATATTGTCACGATTAAAGCCAGATGGAATTGCACTGAAAACAACAAAGTTGGAATATAGAGAAAGTCGACATGCAGATGGAAAGACAAGATGGGGATAAAGGGGTAAGTTGGCCAGACACCACCAGATAGACGGACTAAAAGTGTTTCCTCCTACTTCTATGCACATAAGGCTCACATTGTATTTTGTGCACGTGTGATGATAGACAGTAGGGAAAATGTGACTGACGTTATATTCTGTTCAAATGTTTGTCTACAGCGCTAATAATGTTGTAAAAATGCAGACGTTTTTAGGCTACTGCCGCTTTATCAGTGTCTAAAAGCAACTGAAAGATTGGGCGCGCTTGTATTTAAAATCCTTGAGAAAAACAATGTCACCTTGGGATGCAAGCTAGGACCAAACTATGCCTGCCTCTTCATGGGCTTTATTAACAGTGAGTTCTAGAAGATTACATAGGAATCAAACCCGACCTCTACAAACGCTATATCGATGATATAGTCGGTGCCGCTTCCTGTAGCAAACAAGACATAGGGGATTTCGCTACGTTCTTCAATGACTTTCGTTTGAATGTCAAACTCACCTGGAACATCTCAGACGAATCATTGGCATTCTTAGATCTTTCTCTACGTCCTACTGTCACTGGGCTTTCTACTAGCATCTACTACAAAGAGACGGACTCGCACTCATACCTGAACTACACGTCTTCACACCCCGCTCGCTGCGAAGAATAAATTCAATAAAGTGAACTACTACGCTTAAAGCGCATTTGCAGTGAACAGAATGACTTCAACAACAAAGCCGAAGAGATGACTCACTCAAGTATATTAGGCTCTTAGCATCGAATATAACTTTTTGCCTTAAACTTTTGTTAACATCGCCTTAAATTCATTCTTTTTGGCAAGATGATTAAAGTCGACGGCTTTAACATTTTCGTAATGTTTTCTTGCTGGTGATGACGTCACATAATAGATCACGTGACAAAATAGTTTTTAGCCTTTCCGCCGGTGGGGAAAACAGCTTGGACAAAGGTGTTTACTAAATAAGTGTTGACTTTATGTGTGTCATATGATTGCGTTTTAGCATCCGGAATTTTCTCTGCCGTTAACAAGATATTTTAATATCTAAATAAAAATATTTAAAAATATTTTGTTAAGTCACGTGACCTGCTGCGATTTAAAATTTTGATTTGTGGCCGAAGGCTAAACTTTTCTTGCCGGTTAAGACATCAGTGTGCAGACGTGTTTCAAAGGAACATAAAAACATGCGATGTTTTTTTTATCATAGCGTATCCACCAGCGGATAATTTTATGAAATATTGATTTGCAAAAGTCACGTGATCGGCTGGATGACGTCATCACTCAAAATGAAATATTACCAATCAGCTAACATTGCCGAGTTTGATGTTTTGACCAAAAATGGTGCATTTAAGGCAATGTTAACTCACTTTAAGGTAACTTTCAAAATTTCAACTTTAGCTAAGGACCCAAGCCTTAATACACTTGAGCAGCGACAACTGAAGTCTCAAGGACAAGGATAACATCCCTCTCATCATAACATACCACTCTAACAAGCTGGCCATTTCAAGAACCATCCAAAGGTATGAGGCGATCCTACTGAACAATCCCACTACGAACAAAATCTTCCGTAACACCAGAATGATTTGCGTCTACCGCCGCGACACTAAGGTCAAAGATACACTGGTGCGTAGCTCACTGAGTGACACAACCAACTTGGCTAGTCACAACCAACTGGCTAGTCTATGTGATCACCTGTCAAGTCTGTGGTAAGCTCTACATCAACGAGACGGAAAAGATGCTTGCAGAAAGATTCACCGCCACTCAGTGACAGCTAACAGGAGAACTGACTCCTCAGGGCGACGACCGCCCTGTTGCCCATCACTTCTTGTTGCCCGAACACCAAGTCTCAGAACTGCTAATATGTATGATAAAATCTGGACACTGGAACACTAGAAGTCGCAAAGAGGAAGCGTGCGCAATCTTTAGACACAGAACATTCAAGCCACATGGACTCAATGTTGGTTTCAAATAGATGTAGTTTAAGCGTGTGCATTTTGTTTTGCTGACACGTTTTGAATACACGCGCGCTCTATCTTTCAGTTGCATTGAAACACTGATGAAGAGGCAGTAGCCTCGAAACGTATTTTTGAACATTTGAACAAAATATAGCGTGAATGAGCTTTCTAGCTTTCCTTGCTATCTCAGTTGAAAGATTACCCTTTGACTTTCGATAGTCGTTACTATACAAGGGCGTAACGGAATGTGGGGCACAAAGGGCACGTGCCACCCCCTTCCCCACCTCACTCCCCCTCCCCCCCTCACACACACAAACACACACATACAATAATTTTGAAAATCCATAAGGAAATTACCAGAAGGGGCATGTCTGTGCCCCTATTATGTTCTCATAGCTGCTGTATCGTGCCCTCCCCTAAAAAATCTAAATAATATATATAAAGAAACGACAAAAAATGGGTGACTGTGTTCCCAATATTTTCTTAATGTTTCCCCATCGCCCAGTTCCACCCCACATTTCGAGGGCTGCTACAGCTCTGACAACTGATGGTGCGATTTTGGTGTCAGTACTCACACTCCTGTGCCAGCAAACTTGATCTCGGACACACCATCCTTCTTGATGCCAACGCTTAGTGACTCTGCTGTTGAGCTAGTTGCGTATGAAAATATCATGACGGGGTCTACATTTACATTTGCACCAATTTTCAGCCACACTGATACTGAAAAGGCTCCAAGCGTTGTAGTAAACGGATTGACGAGTTGGATGAAGTTGGATGTCTTTATACTTGGGAAATACAGTACGCAACCAACACGCGTTGCTGGAAAGCAAAAAAAAAAAATACACCTATTTCAATTAACGTTGACTATAAGAAATTGACAAATGCCTTACACTGCCGGTTAGAGAATACAAGACGTGTCTGTTTATGACTCAGTGAGGCTATCTAGGTAGTATAGGTGGGACCGAATTAGCCCTTTTTTCGGTGGAATACTAATTGTTCGGTGAAATACGTAATGAGCCTTTGTTGACCTTTGTTGACACAGGTGGTCCTTTGTTCTCGTTGTTCTCGACCATCTTTTTTTTTTGAGGGGGGAGTTCTTTTGTTCTCGACCATTTGCTTTTAGTCTTTTGTTGACACAGGTGGTCCTTTGTTCTCGTGCGCAGGAGTAATAATTGTTCGGTGGAATACGCAATAAGCCTTTGTTAACACAGGTGGTCTTTTGTTCTCGACCATCTTTTGTTAGGGTTTCCTTTGTTCTCGACCATTTGCTTTTAGAACCAAAACCAAAAAAATAAAAACAATATTGTAATTCATCAATAGTCAAAAATTAGTAACTCCTCAGAAATTTATTGCCCTAGGATTTTTTGCAATCCATGCGCTAGAGTCTTAGGAGTACGGGGATAATTTTAGATGTTTGCTGCGATGAAAATTAATCGAGAAGAGTGAGTTGTTGTGAAATCACAAAAAAGCCCATAAGTCAACCAGGATTTATCGAAAAAAAAATATTTTGGTACCATTACACTCCTGGGAATTTTCTCTATCTAGACAAAATAAAGCGATTCAAGATTTTTGATTTTTTAAATTGTCCTTTGCTCTCGACCATGTGCTTTTAGTCTTTTGTTGACACAGATGTTCCTTTGTTCTCTACCATGTGCTTTTAGTCTTTTGTTAACACAGGCGTTCCTTTGTTTTCCACCATGTGCTTTTAGAACCAAAACCCAAGAAGCAAAACAGAAAAATAAAACGAAACAAAAACAGCTCACCTTCCCGCCCCACTCGTTGTGCGAATTCCCATGTTGGTTTGTTTGGTCTTTTTTTCTCGACCATGTGCTTTTATTTTTATTTTTTTTTGTGTGACACATGTGTTTCTTTGTTCTATTGTTCTCGAACTCTAACGAGAACTGAACTTTTTGTGGTTATTATATTTTTGTATTTTGTTCTAGCTCAAAGCTTTTTTTGGTGTATAAAATGTGTGTGCAAATCATCTCTGGGTTGTATTGTTCATTCTTGTAGGTTATTGTATGGAAATAATACGAAGTCGACTAAAAAAAACAACACACCCCATTGTTTAGCGGGCACTTTTTATTCAACGTTAATAAATAAAAAACATTACTAGGGTAACAATTTTGAGAGCGTTTAAGTATAAAAGTATTTTTAGCTACCACAATTGAAATGGCTTTTACTAGAGGCTAGATTACATAACGTTATTCTTTAAAACGGCTTTTTCTCAACCCAAGCGGTCCAACTACGATTACAAAATGGTTTATTCCAAGTTGAGACATCTACTTGCTGAGGAATCGGCTGCTCCCTGAACATCTTTGACAGCAGAAATTTTCTCTTATTTATCGCCGATTCCGTCGCTTCACTCCAGTCAAACCCGTCATTGTGAATTAGGTTTTTTCGCGTGTCCATGATTTTCTTGAAAGCTGGATCCTTCCGTAAAGTACGCATCCACTTTAGATGTCCAAAAAGCACTTTTCGATAGTGGGGAACAATGTCATTGGTTGCTTTGGCTTCAGCCACCTCTTCAGCGTTTCCTCGCTGCTCATACTTTGCAACAAGCTCTTTCCAATAACCATGGAAGCGATCCATTGATTCTGCTTGGAGACAATCCCAGACATTTGAGATAGTATCATCCATACTTTCGTCTGAAGAGGAGTCTTCATTCGGAGTATGGGTTAATTCGAGTTCAAAGTTGTCTGATTGTAAAACGAATTCTTTTTTTCTTTGTGTTTATGATAATCCACTATTCAACAATTATTTTAAGATATACCCCACTTTCACAAATTTTCTCTTTACCTCTCTACCTATGCTCTTAGAACTTATTAGGGTGGGAGACCCTCAGTTACGGTCTTGTGCTCGGTCCTTATTGGGGGTCATATATGTGACCCGGCAAGTGAAAACGTACACTAGCGAAAAACGTTTTAGGGCAAATCTGGAAGATCAACGAACGCTTTTTCTATAATGAGGGAACGATCTTGTTAATAATGAGGGAACGATCTTGCTTTGTTATATCGTTCATGAGCAATTTTGTTCCCGAAGCGCAATCAGGAGAAAGTTTTTTTAAATCGGAAAAAAAACGCTCAACGTTCGGAAGATCGTTCTCTAAAATTCGGAAAGTTCGAGAGATCGCTCTCTTAAAATTCGGAAGACCGTTCTATTGAAGCTCGGGAGAACATTCTTTAACAATTCGGAAGATCGTCTCTAGAAATTCGGAAGAACGCTCTTAAAGTTTGAAAGAATGTCCTTGATATATGCCGTATGCAAACTAAGAAAGCGAGTCGAATCTATTTGTATTTGCAACGACATGTAAAACGACAATTTACATTTCCATGTTAACGGTGACGACAAAGATATTACGGTTCTCGCTTGCTACTAAAGTCGCGCATCAAACAGACCTGTCTAAAAACGAGTCCTCTATATCTCAGCTTTCGTTTGCCATTAGGACTGTTAGGGTAGTAACGATACGACAATTGATTTGTTTGAGCCGTATGTAAATTAGGAGAGCGAGTCGGCTGTCGATATTTTCTTGTCTTTTCAAAACAAAATGTTAATGGCGACCACAACTTTACTATAACGGTTTTGCGCTTGCTATTAAACTCGCGCATCAATAAAACCTCCTAAAAAAGAATCTCCTATATCTCAAACTTTAATTTGCTATTACGATAATCGATTATGAGACGTATGCAAATTAAGTAAACTTTACTTGTCTTTGCAAAACATCAACTTGTTAAGCTGAAATATAGCTCAAAATTAAAATTAACAAACCATGCATCTCAAAAGAGCGATGTTGTCTTTTTGGTAACGATTTCCAAAATCGGAAGAAGGTTTTTGCCTTCATGGTTTTCCCGCACTGATAAACGTTTTTCAAATCCCGGAAAGTTCTTGTCTTCTTGAAGCCGATCATTTCTCCGGATGAACGATCTTGAAAATCGGAAAATCGTTCTCGCCTTCGAGTGTTAACCTCGGCGATGAACGATTTTAAAAACAGGGAGAACGATCTTGTCTTCGGAAGAACGATATTGCCTTCGGACAGACGATCTTGACTTCGGGGATATAGTTTCTCGTATGAACCTGATATCGTCTGAATATCGTAAAAACGTTCTGTATAATCTGTCAAACGTTTCGTTCATAGCCTGAACGCTTTTTCTTTATTATATGTTTTCCCTTGGCAGGTCACATGTTTTGTAATGTTTGCTTTAGGCTCAACAAATCTCACTTTATGTTGGTCTGGCTTCTTGTAGGTATTTTCTTCGCTGTGTACGGGATAAAAAGGCTAAGACAAAACTTTAGGAACGAGGTTCATAGGAACACCTGTGTCATCCGAGGCAAATTACGTATGCCTTTTTGTTGACCTTTTTGTCCCGCTTGGCCTGTCTTTGTCCCATTTGTCCTGTTTTTTCCTTTTTGTCCTGTTTTTGTCCCTTTATGGTCTGTTTTTTTGGCCATAATAGCCTGGTTCTGTCCTTGTGTGTCCCTAATTTAGAGCTATATGGACTACTTTTTTTTCAATAGAACCAGTCCATTAAGGCCAAATGGTCGAGAACAAAAGATTCCCTAACAAAAGATGGTCGAGAACAACGACAACAAAGGACCACCTGTGTCAACAAAGGTTAACAAAGGCTCATTACGTATTCCACCGAACAATTAGTATTCCACCAAAAAAAGGGCTAATTCGGTCCGTACTATACTACATATCCAGGCTTCCAGTTAGGCTTACGTAGTGAATGCACGCAAATGCACAAAAAATTCAAGTTAATCAAACTTTGTTCAATTTTCCATTTTTTTTTATTGTCAAACATAATAGCGGAGCCAGCGCGGAGCCCCATAGGTATAGAAATGGTCTATAACTAGGCGACTCAGATTTTATGGTCAATGACGTCATTGTCACAAGCTGCCAGCCAGCCAGCCTCGATTTGCCTCGGCACAGGCCTTCAGAGCGCGCAAAACAATATGGCGGATGAGTATTTTCTGCCCCTCTAAAAAACACACGAAAACTGACTGCAGAAAAGCCATGAATTGTCGAAAAAGAAGTGCTTGAAAATGATCGTGGGAATGCTAACCAATGATATGAATTTGTGTAATTATGTGCAAAAGACTGTGTAAAAGCATGATTGAAAGTTTTGAAGAGTCAAGTCTTGTGCTCAAGTCAAGGTCAGCTGAAATGTCAGAGTAAGCCACGAGATAAAGAAAGAAAGAACAAGCTAATTTCATGGACACCTTCTCCGACAAGTGCTCCTATGTATTTGTTCTTGCACTGGCAGACGTGGGTAAGTTTGCGTATTGCATTAACGTACTTAGCGGAACGATCTTTCGGAGTTGTTTTCAAACTTTGAACACCTTTTACATTGTTGAATTTAATTTAATTTAAGTAAGTTACTTACCTCAGGGAATAAATATTCTAGGCTGTATTTATCAAATTCGATCTCTAAATCTGCCATTCACCATCTATCATAGGAAAATTATAACTACTATTCATGAATGAATTGAATATAAGTTACCAGAGCTGTCAACACTTTCACAAGATTTTGGACCTCATCATAAACCTAATTTTTTATCCACATTGGCTCTCTTGTTGTTGTTTTTTTCACATATTTGCTGTATTTCATTCGATTTCACAAGATTTCTGTCCAAGTTGGGTTGACAGCTATGATATACTAGAAATTAAACCAAAAGTGATTTTTATTCATTTCAATGAATGATTGGTCAAATTCTTACAAAGATGAGCAAGGCTTAAATGAATTATTTGGGTAAACTCCAGCTTTCTTTGGAGAAAGAAATAGAGAACTGGTTTCTTAAAACCTTAAAGAAATTGAGAGCTGGTCTCCTAAAACCCTAAGTATTAGTAATTTGTGAAAAACAACATATATTTGATAAACACTTGAAATTTAAATCGACTAGAATTCTGTTTTGATTTTAAAAAAGTGCACATGCATTTTTTGGACCTTGAGGATCTAGGAGTTATTACCTAAAAAAATTGGCCTTGTTTTTATACCACCTACAATATTTTCAATAACCCTGGGTACCTCAATGTTTTCTTACAAACCTCAAAAAATGTTTTTCCATGTCACAATATAATGTGGTCCAAAAGTAAAATTCAGGTTTCATAGAAAGGCAAGACAGCTTTTTTGTAGAGGAGCAATTTGCTCAAAAGCTATGTTCTTTTCCATCTGTAGCTTCTCCTACAAAAGCTCTTTTAACCTCTAGCTCATCAGATCCTAGAGCTATTTGAGACAGTACAAGTTCATATGTTCATTTTCTGTAATGGGTATCATTTTAGAAAATTTTAGTTGAGACTATTTTTAGTTTTAAGTTTTATGAATTAGGTTTTTGTGGTATAATATTTGTATCCTATTTTTAGGTTTAGGTTTTATGAATTAGGTTTTTGTGGTATAATATTTGCATCCTTAGGAAATTACCAGTTTTTTCTTAAATGCTTTTCTTCAAACTTCTTCAGCCAGAGACACAAGCTGCTGGCTAAGAGGCATGCCCCAGGGCAGGATGTACATATAAGGCATTTGTATTTAATGTCACCAAAAATAAACACCTATAAGTAATAAAAAGTAAGATAATATTTTAATGGAAAAATTGTTAAAAAAAAAATGAACCAGAGTTATAAAAGTGAAAAAACCTAGTTTTTTTTCCAAGTTAGCCTGACAGGTTCTTGTATAATGTATGTTTAGTGACATTTAGGCTATTTAGGTTCATAAATAGTCTCTTGCTATTACAATGACTCGTGGTAAAGTAATTGAGGTAGTAAGTTAATCATAAAAAACAAAAACAGATCTCCTATATGATCCATTAAGACATCACATCACATTCAAAACTATTTAGAAATCAATTTTCCTAATTCAACCTATTTCAAATTATAGGCTAAATAGAGGCTTATAAAAAGGACTCTAATTTGATAATTTTAGGTTAACAGGTTCATTCTAGGTTCTTATATGTGGTTCTTAACTTTATAATAAAATAATGTACTCAGATTTTTTTTAAATAAGTTGGAGTGCTTTTAATCCTCCCTTAGCAAAGTTACATTCTAAAGCACAAGAGAGCAGGTTAATAAAGATATTTTTTCCAATATTTGAATTGCTTACTTTAAAACTTACACAAGAGAAAGAAAATGATAAAGCCCTATCTTTGAAAGTTAAGTAAAGTAATTTAAAGAAGTAAAAGGAATTTGGAAAGTACAGGCAGGGAATGAGTACTTTTACCTCAAATCCACTATGATAGTGTGATTTGCTGATATACTTATTAATGTATAGGAATTTGATTTGTATTTGTTTATTGTTTTTAATTTTGAAGAGAATAAAATAGCACCCAGTTTTTTGTGAGGAACTATAATGGATCCTCATTTTAAAATAAATATGACCTCCCTTCACACCTGAAAGCCTTCCCTGTTAATCAAAGCATAAATTTATTTTGCTAATTTTACTGTATCAGTTGTCTATCAAGTATAGTTTAGTTAATGATATCCTTAGTAATGTCAATAAATACTTTTTTTACCTAGAACAAAAAACATGTGGAAAGAATGTGGTGAATGTGCCACACCTAGCTTAAATGATTTCCGGTATCAAGTATCGGTATGTGTGGGCTGGGACCTAGGGGAGGAAAGGAATGCGTGCGTATTAAGTATCGGTATATAGGTTGCCCTGGTGTCTAGGGGAGGAAAGGAATGCAGTGGTGGCACGTCTTATTACGCTATGGGTTTGGTTAAACGGGCCTCAACGTTGTATGATGTGTTGGTAGGAATAAAAAGGTGTTTTTTCACTGGTTAACGGTGTTTTCATAGCTCTGTATAACGGTTGAATGGCGCATATGTTGTTAACTCTTTTTTCCGTTTTGAAAAAAAAAGGCTGTTTTAGGTTTTATTTCCTGGTCTTTTTAGGGTTATCTCTAGACTACGTTTGTGCGTAACGGTACCTCTTGCCTTCTTGCTTTTTATCGAGGTGGTGGGCTTTACCGATGTTCATGTATCTTCCCCACTTCCTCCCTACGATAGCACACCGCAGCATCAGATCAGCTAGGCCCTCCAAAATGGTTCACGGCATCGTTGCAAGGCTTGTTCACCGGTAGAGAGGAGTGTTCTTCTAGCATTCCTCCCAGTGTTTATAGATGCCTGTCACGCTCTCGACGTGGTACTGTGGAGAGTCGCACATAAAAACTAGCCAGTTGTTTATTTGTGTCTGGAGCGAGTATATGCGTCCCGGTAGGCTTGAAGACGTGGTTGAGGTATTTTCCTTCAGCGTAGGTCCATTTCTCCTGGTTGTAAAATTTTGTTTCGTATATTAGAGGGCTGCCTAGAAGTGTGAACATTGTTTCCTTGTAATGGGGAAAGTAATGGTGGCTTGTGTTAGAGTAGGAATCGGAGTCGTTTTTGTGTGTTTCGTTTTGTATTATGTGTTTTAAGATGCTGTTTTTGTTTAGACAAGGACACCCAAGGAATGGTCGCGGTGTTTGATCGATGTGAAGGGTCTGGGGTCTAGGGGATGGTTGCTATGTAAGGAATGCTAGGTATGTGGGTCTGGGCTCTAGGGGATGGCAGTTATGTGTGGAACACCCACTCAAAATTCTATAAGAATGCAAGATTGCTTTTAGCCCGAAGGTATAGCCTGGTGCAGCTAGACAAGGCTTCTTCAATGCAATGTTTTAGCGAAGTTGGGTTGAGAGAGGTCGGTCGAGGCGTTTTTAAGTGCGGTGCAGTGCCTAATTATGACGCTGACCCACATGTTATTGGATGCGGGCTGTATTGCTTAAATACTCAATATCTGAATCTTCGCGAGACCATTTCGCTAGGGACGACGATCGAGCAACTACCAAGGTACGAGCATAATCTTATTTGCCGCATAGGGTTCTAAAAAATAGTGTTCAAAGGATCGCATGTATTTCACATGCCCACCCACACCGCCGAATCAGAAATGTCAGTTTACGATGTAGGGGTCGACGGAGGAAGACAAGCAGAAAAAAAAAAAGCAATTGCTGTCTAGTCGGGGCCAGCAAAGTCACCAGCGCCACGATCACCGCACCAGCCGAAGGGCAGCCAAATGTGATTCGCGCAATACCAGTTGGTGATATCTTCTAGAGAAAGCGGCGTGGAAGAAAAGGGCGAGACATCGGTGCTGCACCCGCTAAAAAAAACGTCCAGCCCAGCGCCAAACCAAGAAAGATACCAAAACTGGTGATACCCGTGCGAAAAAGAAAACTGGGGATGTCGTCCAACCACCGGCGTGGTGGAACTGGACTAACAGTGACTAAGAAGGACGTTTTATATGAGGGTACTTGGCGCAGGTCTAACCACCACCGTCAACACCTTCGGACCAAATAGAAGTGCTACAGCAGTGTCACCCCGATGGCGCCCCGCACGATAACGAGTACTCACCACGGGTGTCCCTGGTGGTTAGGAAGTTCATGTATACCTTTATAAAAAAAAGTTCAGCAGTATTTTTTTAGTAAGCTAGTAGAGGCAATAATGACGCCCGGGCGGGAAATAGAAGTGCTTAGCTTGCTAAGCGTGCTATTGCTAGCCATTTCAAGGCTTTCTTAGATGGCGTGGCATCTCTTTCTCGCGTCTCGCCAATGTTAAAATAGGTGAAATGTGGTCGTGGTCCGTGGTCGCGTGCGGAGTGTGAGAATGTCGCGACCGCCAAGGATGATTCTGTGAGAAGAACTATTAGTGTTTGTGTTTACTTGGTGTCAATAGTTATGCTTGCTTAGAACCTTATCTTTTGTACCCCTTATCCATAAACAAAACCTTTTCTTTAAAATGAGTGGTTTATTTGTTTTTACTATAGTTTCGAGTTTTCCCTTCCATTTCACGTAGGTGCACCATGTTATTCCTACTAATAGGGCAGAGGTATGTAAAAAAAATGGTTGTCATAAAATGGGAATCGGTATCATGATTTTATATTCATAGTAAATATTTGGTTTGACGGCTTACTGCGCTGTATTTGTTTAGACATGGTCGCGCAAGTAATGCTCGCCGTGCGCAGATATTGCAATTGAGTTATAGTTGGAATGTAGGAGTGTTTGGCACGCGGAGGATTGGGTTCTAGTTAAGAAAGTTATGTGAGGAGCACATAACTTATGTCAGGTAATCATTTACAAGGTTAACAGATGGGATAAAATAGTTTGTTCAATATCGCTGTCTAATTGATCTGTTATGGAACAAACCTCAGGGCTTTTGCAGCCATTTTGACTGATTTCCTACCACTAACCTTGTTTAACACTAAGCGTCATAAGACACTACAGTCTCGTTTGTCGTTTTTTTCCCGACGAGGATATTGAAAATGTGAGTTTCAGACATCTCCCCCTCTAAGTTCGTCAATGGTGTCTGCCTCCCCCGTATAACATCAAAATAATAGTGCAAATCTTTGTACACTTCCTCTACGTTCTAGGTCCTACCACCCTAATACCTCTACTTCCAAGTCCTCCTAATTAGGATTAATGACAAAGTGATGTTTGTTTGCTTTCCACGTTTCGCTAAAAAAGAACGCCAAAGCTGGGGCTGCGAATACACCGATAACGATCGAACAGCCGTGGGTACTTGGACCCATGTGGAGCTGGCCAAAGACTTGGAGAAAGGTTACCGTGTCTTCAAAGTATATGAGGTATGGCACTGGGAGGAATGGGGCCAGCTGTTCGGGAGTTACATCGCACAGTTCTTGTAAACAAGCAGGAGGCCTCTGGCTGGCCTGCATGGTGCCGGACCGACGATGATCGGGAGTGCTACTTAAGCAATTTCCTGGAGCACGAGGGTATACGGCTGGACCCCCAGCGTATCAATCGGAACGAGGGCTGTCGCGCTGAACAGTATGTGGAGAAGCTCGGGGAGCGAGCGCACAGAGTACATTAAAACAGAGTTTGTTCCGCATACAGATGAGTGACGATGTTGAAGTGAGCGATTGCATTTTTGTGAACTATGAGCTTTTACAAGTCCATCGCAAGAGTGTCAAGCACTTTACGGCACCGAAAGCGCACTCCAATATTGTCATTGCCGCATACACCACCGCGTACGCGCGACTAATGCTCTACAACACCCTGGATAAACTGGGTGAGCGTGTGCTGTACCATAATACGGATAGTGTTATTAACAAGACTACACCAGGCCGGACCTCTCTGCCCGTGGGCGACTAACTTGGAGAATTGACCGATGAGCTCCCACCTGGCGATCAAATCACTTTCTTCGTATCTACTGGGCCTAAAAGCTACGGATATCGAACACTTCAAGAGAAAGTGGAATGCAAAGTAAAAGGGCTATAAGTCAATGTACGCACTCCAGCAGTAGTCAACTTGGATACCATGGTGGAATTGCTTGAAGGGGTCGGTGAGAGATTAAGGAACGTTGATATCCCCTTCTCCATTGCCCACGAAGTGCACCGCCGTACCTTACATACTCGTGCTTTGTCAAAGACGTTTCGGGTCGTGTACAATAAGCGCGTGCAAAGAGGGAAACGCTCTTACCCCTATGGGTACAACAGCATTAGCTAGGGAGATAGTCTGGATGTGAATGGTCGTAGATGTAAATATGTAGATATGTAGATATTTCAAGGGCGTGAACAATAAAGTATAAACCTTTTTCTCCCAGATATTTTTGTGTTCCGAGTGGTGGTGCGCCAGTTGAAGTAAGAAGCTGTTCTGGTGGGTAAATGATAGAATTGGGTGCTGTTTTGGTAAAGATCCCCAAGGACCCGCAACTGAGTTGTAAAGCCACCGGTCCACAAAAACCTGAATGGTATCTCTATCCCAACTCCTGACACATGGAAAAGCAAAAGCGATGAGAGGGAAAAAGTAGAACATGGGAAAAACACCTCGGCAACTCCAGGGCTCGATAGTAGGGCGGGGTCAGAGAAAGCTTTCGACCCCGTTAACAAAGACAAAAAAGCCCATAAACAATCCCCAAAGGTCTCAAAGAAATCGTCCAAACAACTCCATGACAGCTACAATGATCCCTCGGACCCGGCGGCCTTTGGTTGCGTGGATAAATTAGCGCGGGCCAAACGAAACAAGGGGGTAACACATCAGCAAGCCGAACTAAGTTTACGCTCGCAAACACTTACGCACTCCATCGCCCTTGCGGACGACGATACAAACGCCAGCGCATCATAGTGCAAGGGATGGATGAGCAATGGCAAGCGGACTTGAACGACATGCAATCGTTGAAGAAGCATAATAATTACACCCTCACTATTATCGACGTGCTGAGTAAATTTGCCTGGGCGGTACCACACAAGAACAAAACAGGAAATGAACTAGACATGGCGTTCAAACGAACTTTTAAAGGAAGTGGTCGCAAGCCTGAGAAATTCCAAACCGACGATGGCTCGGAGTTTAAGAAAAAAGTATCCCAAACCCATTTTTCTACACGTAGCGAGATAAAAGTGTCGACAGTCGAACGGTTTAATATGACTCTAAAAACCAAGATGTGGCGGCACTTCACTTCACTTCACTCACAGAAACACGCAGCGGTACGTCGAGGTACTCCCAAAGCTAATACAGAACTACAATCACACCAACCATCGCAGAATTAAAAGAACGCCGGTGGCAGTGGTCACCCCGCGTGACGCCCAAGAAGTGTAGCACGTGCTATATGTTAAAAAAAAACGCAAACTGCTGAAGCCCAAGTTTAACGTGGGTGACCTGGTCAGGATAAGTAAAGTCAAGGGGATGTTCTCTAAAAGGTATTCGCCCCATTGGACTAAAGAGACATTCAAGATTAGCAGGCAATTCATCAAACGCAACCCTTATGCCTACGAGTGGAGAGGGATGGGACACCCCTGGAGGGGAGGTTCTACAAGTCCAAGTTGCAGCTCGTTGATGTGGATGAGGAGAACGATTACTTTTACGTAGAGAAAATCCTTGACTCACGCGGGCGTGGTAGGAAAAAAGAATATCTGGTCAAGTGGGAGGAATGACCCATAAATATAATAGCTCCGTGGCCATCTCGCAGCTCCACATCGCCCAGAACGCCACGGTGTTTAGGCCCAAGTACACTTTACCAAGGGCTGACGAGTACCACATGTTTTTGTCAAGTAACGCGATTAAGGGTGCTCTACCGGAGAACACCGCATCAAACTTTGGGATCTTACACGATCACCGGCTTGATTTGTCCGATGGACCGTATCAGTGCGCGGTCACTAATGTGGTGGTCCCAAACAAATGGCTACACTTCTCTGATTTCGCGCACACTCTTTGGATCTACGTTAAAGTCACACCTGATCAGCGTAAAACGATCCATTACGCTCAATGGGTAAAAGTTAAAATCTCTACTATAAAAAGAACGTCCGACATGTGGGTAAAGACTGCAAAGTGCCAAAGTGCCCTTGAGAGTTTCTCCAGCCTGCCATACGTTTATGATATGGTGGGGACCCAAGGCCCACTTCTTAATGGCGCTACGCATGGCCAAAGCCCATGGTCTCTCGAACACCGTATCGCAACGATTTTTGCGTAGTAAGTTAAATCCTGATAAGGAGTCCTTGGTACCGGGTATTCCAACGTTTGGCATGCCACCATGGTACGGGTCACAAAAGAAACAAACCTGGTGTATGCTGTCTACGACTATATGCGCCGCTCTTCCTCGTTTGTCTCGATTGAGAATGCGCACAGCCCAAAATTAAAACCGTTCCAAGACTACTATTTGTACTTAGGCACACAACAGGGTGCGTTGTACCTCATTACTAGGTACACACCCGTGCACGCGACATCCCCCGAACACCTGAGATGGTGAAGGCACCCAACTGGTTTAAGCAAGTCGCAATGGGGTTGCAAGAGAATATAGCTAAGGAGTTACGTGAAGACATGGCTCGGGGAGGGCCTGCTCAGAAAGGAAATGAAAATTTTCGGGGAGGACCCGTAACACAAGGCGGAAGGGGAGGATTCCGTGGCTCTCCACTCACCCAAAGCGGCCGCGGGTCATTGGCGCTTAATGGTTCACACCCTTTCCTAGGGATACCCATGCCAGCGCAGCGCGGTGGTGGAGGTGGCGGGAGTGCCCCACGGGTGATTGGCAATACTTTGAGCACTGCCTACCTCACTTATTCGCATTCACCCTCCCACTCCCTCACGCAAAAGACCAGGAACCACCAGGCCGTCAACTACCAAGAAAACAAGAAAGATATAATAAATTTAGGCATTACCTAAAAGCGGAGCTCCAAACGACCAAATATTTGCTTATTTTCGCTTAATAATTTAAGAAATATTAAATATTATTATATTTCTGTTTTTTTACAACGATTTCACAGATCACGCGACCAACATGTTCATTTTGATAAAGTGTTCATTTTGATAAAGCATATTTTGCTTAATGTGACGTCATTGATGATGACACAATTACCTGACCATGTTAGAGCACCCCCCTTTACACCAACATGACATAAGAACTACAGAGTTTGGTTGAGAAACATTGTTTCTTTCAAGAGATCTGAATGTTTTGCTTTAATTCACGTTTTTTGCTTTAAGTGACGCCACCGATGACGTCACACAACACGTGACCATATTGTTGCATCCCTCGTGACACCTACATGAAACCAACCGAGTTTGGTTGCTATAGATGTTTCCTTCGTATATTTGTGCTTCTAATGACGTCATCGATGACGGCACAAATCACCTGACCACAGTTTTGCACCTCTCTTGGCACATACATGGCACCTGCTAGTTTGGTTGTCATACGATGCTTCTAAGGGACGGACGGACGGACATCGCGTCACGAAAACTCTAGTCGATGGGATACCAATATTTTTACAATATTTGTTTTGTATACCACTTTTTCTTAGGTACGGGGCTCCACTCACGCGGCGCTTCGCGTGAGAGCTCCGCTGAAAAGCCACCGCTATAACCGCTAGGCACCATTCAACGCCAACACCATACACTGTCAGGAGCTCCGCAGTATGGCTGTATCCGTAGCCACTGTTTATAAAAGCTCCAAAATAGGCTATGGCAGAGAATTAGACTTATTTTCTTTACCCTTTACCCGAAGGGGAATACCTGAAGTACCCCAAAAAAACCGAGGAGGGTGATAAATACACGTTCATTATCCCGGTATCATCCCATTGCATCGACCTGAAAAAGACGTTCCTTTCCATGATGGTCAAACTCACGCTGACGACGGCAGCAACATAGATAACAACCGATCAGTCGGTCTGGTCAACTACCCCGTTTGGAGCCTTTTCAAAGAGTTGAACGTATGGGTAAATGGTGGCAAGAGGGAGCTCAGGGGACCTTTATCCCTACAAAACCTATTCCCAAGCCCTACTGAACTTCTCGAAAAGCGCCCACGAGACCTACCTGGCTGGGAGCAAGGAACATGAATACCCACGCAACCAACGGGGCGGAAGCTAATAATCAGGGACTGAAAAAAACTGGGAGCGATAACTATCGCCGCACGTGCAACCAAAGGCGTGGGTATGGTTGGAAATGTGCACTCTGACCTGTTCTCCAGCGACCGGTATTTGATACATGATGTGGAGCTCAAATTGGAATTCTTCCTAAACGGTCCTAAATTCGCATTGATGTCAACTGCCCAAGACGAGAAAATAAAAATACATGACCTGACCCTCAATTTCAAACACGTCGAACCAACCGTGTCTGCCGGCCTGGAAATCGAAAGAGCACTTAACGCGGGTAACACAGCCGAGTACCCGATAGTGAGCAACACGATCCAACCGCTGACTATCCCTACAGGGTCGAGCACTTTCCAAAAGTTTGACTTATTTTTAAACAAAATCCCAAAAGCCGAAACCAGGGCGAAACACATCCATACAGCTAAGCCATTACCTCGACATCACCAGGGGACGCCCTCATATACCACTCCCTACACAAGTCGGTGCTCGGCGACCTCGTGGGTGATAGTGTGGGCATCACCCTGGAAGAATTTAAGAACGGGTATACGATATACGTCATCAACCTCACTGAAGGCCATAACGCTGCAAAAGGTAGCTACCTCCCAGAGTATAATGGTCGCGTGGACCTCTACCTGCGGTTCAAACAGACCACCACTTAAAACTTGTATTTGCTGGTCCTAGGTGAGTGGGACAATAGCTTAAAAATTAACAAGGACTGATAAGTCGTCTTCACCCCAAACCTCTAAACAATGTACACCGATATGCTTGAAGACATCGCGTGCAACGATGAGCCATTGGCGGCTGTGTTTGGAGGGCTAATGTCCAGTGACAAGCTGGGCAAGCAAAAAAGGGTTGGGGACACGGCCCACACCGTTAACACCGACCCTAGCAATAAACCTGGTATGCATTGCCTGGGTGTCTACGAGATTCCTGACCACCTTAAGTTTTTCGACAGTTTTGCTTTTAACCCCCGCACGTATGGGAGTGGCTTTCAACGATTTTGTCTTCAACACAATATTGTCGTGAAGAACAATCGTCGCGTCTAAGCCCTCACATCGCCATATTTTTTACCTCTATTACCTCACCCTATGACCCCTGAACGACCCTCCGGCCTGAGTGACGACAATACCAATGAAGAAACCAGCACGTCCGCTACCACAGTCACCACATCACCCACAGGCACTGGGGACAACTTAACCTACCCCCCATCCCCATAACGCCATTGAACAGCAGGCCTGATTTAGCAGAACCCCCGACCGCGAACACTCAGATGTACGGGCCTACCGAGCATTCTCTCACTCTCGCACACTACTGTACACGGCACCCGACGCTGTGCCAGAAAAAAATGAACCTTACTGCTGGGTATGGCAGTAGCAGTGTTGAGGTTAATGATTGCGAAACTGCCAACTACCCCAGGCATCCCATCGATGTCTCTTTGCAACCTCGGATACAGAGCCCACTATCCAGCCATGGAAACGTGCAGCAACGCCTTCGCGGACGTAACAATGGTAGCACAGCCCTACGCAAGTACCGCCGTGTTTCCCGTGTATGCGTCAGCGAACACCTTAGTGGGGAGGTGGTGACCAAATGCACCACCCGCCGTCGCACCACCAGACCCCAAACGAGGGAGCTTTAAAAAGTATGAAAGACACAGCGCCACACGTACACAGGCACTCGCAACTATGGACCGCCCACGAAAAGGTAGACGCCACCAAGCGCCTCCTAAAAGGGGTCGGGGGGGATTGAAAAGAGCAATGATAAAAAAAAAACACGTTGTCGACAGTACCTGCAAGTGGCAACGTGGCGGCCTCACCTTCCATAATCCCATGAATGTGATAATAAAAGTACAGAATGCTATAAAAATACCAACTTCGGTACCCCTCACTACCATTCACGACAATGGCATCGCCACGGAAAGGCCGGAGTAAGAGGGCTTCAACAAAACGCCGCACCAAGAAAAGAGGCCACCCTATGTTCGGACCACCAAGACAACGTGGGGGGCTAGGCCCACTCGCACTACTCGCTGAGGCCGGCCTCCTCCACATGCTCAGGAACTTATTAGGCGGTAAATGATACAAAAAGCGCCGCTGGCTAGCCACAACCCTCATCCACAACATGCCGGTTACTTGGAAAAGAGGAAACCGTAAAAGCGGGAGATGTCCACGCCGCTGCAAGGACCGCTTAATTAGAAAGCACCTTTCCTCGAGATGGTGCGTACCGCAAAACCGCCGTTCAGCCACCCCCGAACAAGTGAACAGCGTAAGCGAGATCGCACGCAATATTATTTAGGAAAATATTCTGCTCTCGCCTTACTACTACAAAAAACTCAGGCCGCATCGTACCCGGTTAGGAAAGATTGCAAACCGTTCCCTAGGAACCGCCGGAAAAGAATTATGAACTAGGGTGGTGGTTGGGAAATCTCCCTTCTTATCGGTGCCCTGGAAGGCTCAGCGGCCCCTGTCCTGCAGAAACACATATCAAAAATCTAAAACGATTGGTGGTTTGGAGGGGACGCGTATATTATGCACTATCCCCACGAGAGCCTGCACCTTTCAAAAGGCCCTACCATGCCAGCGTGAAGGCAATGCAGGTCAAGCGATGAATACTACAACAAGGCACGACGATGTGTACTGATTCCCGAAGACATGGCCCTTATCTTGGACAGGCTGAAAGTCAAATACCATATAGATTCCCACCACAATACGGGACCATGTCACAACTCCCCAAAAAGATGTCAGCCACAATGTCAACGTCAATGTCAACCACACCCTCCCACAGGATATTAGGTGACGGAAATACCTACGACTGCACCGAGAGTTTTTAACATAAGCAGAGCAAACAACATCAGGAAGCCCCACAGTCAGCAACACTGTCGAGGGGGAGATCATCAAAATTCTTGCTAGCGCACCTATACCACCTCAAGAAACCCCCTGACCACGATCGCAGCCTACTCTACCATCACACTCACCGTCAAAGATCCCAGTACAAACCAAGAGAAAACGACTCCCTCCACCGCAGGAAACCTCTCGATCACGAACGATACCAGCACCACCAAACTACCCGCCACGACGACCAAACCCTCGACGACTTAATGCTTAGCGTGGCGACCACAATCCGCTCCAACAATATCGTTGCTAAATTGATGCCCTGAATCCACGGATCGGTAGTAACGTAGAAGGGTCGCAAACTTTTGGCACCCGAACTTTTCGAGGTTTAGACAGGGTATGCCAAGAGCGCCCAGTAGACGTCTTTCGTACACCCCACCCTTTTATCCGACGACCCCGCCTCGCCCTTAAAACTTGTATCACACAGAAACCACAGCCTTCAACCTCTCGTGTTTGACAGCCATCGGGGCTCGATACTGAAAAGACAGCCCATGGACGTGTCTCTCCGCGCTTGTAACAATACGACACTGCCACGGTCTGAGGCCGTGCATCCTGATAGGATTAATAAACTGCTGACCAAGGACGTCTTGGTGTTGGTGACAAAAAAAAAAACATCTGCTTTGTGTAAAACTCCTGCCCAATTTGGAACCCGTCCAGATCCAGCACAGCAGTCACTTTCTCGAAAGTAGTTTTTTTCACCATCAGGACTAGCCACAAACGTCCACTCAGGACCCGCATGGCTGTTTTATTAGCTAAACCATCCAACCGTATTACAGAGATATCCAACACCGTTAACCAGTGAAAACATATATTTTATTCCTGTCAACACATCATACAACGATGCCGCTATAACATTATACTACCCCTGGATAATAAACACACAGCACTACGTCAACGCGGTACGTTTAACCGAGCCCTTAGCGTAACAAGAAATGCGCCATAACTGCAAAATAACAAAACCATTACCATATGGTAATGGTGTGTAATCCTTGATAATTCCACTGCAATTAGCTAAATGTATTGCCTAAAGGTAAACAAAGTTTTTTACATATTTGCTAACATACATAAGTCATAGTCGAGTGCGTGGTAAAAGGTAACAGGATTAGATTTCACAGCAACATTGGATTGAGAACAAAAGCAGCCGAGTGAACAGGATTTAGGTCTCCACTAACAAATGCTCTTACCCGTCTCGCAGTTTGTTCCTGTGAATCCAGGAATGCATGAGCACGTGTACTTGTTAACGCCGTCATTGCATGTGGCTCCGTTCTGACAGGGACCACTTGCGCAATCATCAATATCTTATACACAAAGTTTTTAGAAACCGTAAGGTGAGATGTAAGACAAAACAAATACTTACTGACGACAAAAAAACTAAACATGAAATTGTTATAACTATGCTTACCAGTTTCGCATTTGCTTTCAGTGTAACCCGAGGGACATGTGCACGTGAAGCTATTTTTTCCATCCATGCAAGTCCCTCCGTTTGCACAAGGATTACCAGCACATTCGTCCATGTCTTCAAAGATAGAAACAATCTCAATGGAAGAAGCGTTTACGAAAATAGTCGTCGTTGCTTTCATGAGAAAAAGCAATATTTAAAAAGCGGTTATAAAACTATTAACCATTGACATTCATCGAAAGACGAAAAATATGACCAAAATAGGATTTAAATGTGCACAATGACTCTTAATGTAATTAAATTGACTTACAATATAAATAACATGTATTTGTAATTCATTTCCATCCGCTCACAGTGTGTGATCACGGTACTCTGTTACTCTTAAGGCTAGTTCTCACCGACGTAACCGTAAGGGGAGACGGAAGCGTAAGAGTCTGATGTCGCGTGAGAACCGCGAGCAAGGTTTTACGCACGCTCAGTTCGTAGTCTAGTGCCCATAACTTTTCGACGAGCCAAAGCTGGATGGGCTAATTTATACTTATATTCCGCTAATGATTACGTGGACCCTGTTCTCAGGCGACAAAAGACTCGTACACTTCCGTCTCCGCTTAAGCTTACGTCGCTCGTGAGAACAAGCCATTAGTTTTTAGTAAGTTAAAATGAGCCGTTCATTCTTCTGTTACAGGACGGGTTGTCATATTGTTTAGATTATAGTTACTTGTCATCTAGTATTTCATGTTCCTATCATGAAAAACAGAAGTTATTAAGTTTTCTTTATCTTTTAAGGATAATTTAGATTTTTTTCACAATTGTAGTTTCTTTAGTCTAGATTTTAGCACGCTCGTGGACCCTCTGCTTCGATGGCCTTTTGGTGCGTCTAAATCCAGGGAAGGTTCAGTTTCTTATACGTGGCAGAATCGTGGTTTCTTATTTTCGTTTCAGACATTTTATTTGGCAAGCTAAACTCTTAAATGTTCTTCAGAACCACATGCCATTTTTAGCCTTTGGTTTAGACATCATCATCATCATCATCAGCTTGAGCCGTTATTTTAAAAGTTGCTTAATCATAAGTGTTATCTTAGAGTCACCTTGACTTAATTGATTATTTTGTAAATACGCAGGGACGAGAGACCAACCCTGTGATTTCCCATGCTCTCACGCTTTTGCTGATTGGTTCGTTTGGCCGAATGTATCCAAGTCTCCCCGTTTCCTGTTGAATTGTTTTACATTTATTTCCTTTCTTGTTGGACCACAACATGGGTTGCTGTCTGGTCCTAGAGTATAAATGTAGAGAGCCTAGTACAGTGTTGTTTTATTGTGGTTGCTGTTCTGCGGTTGCGACTGTGAACAATTAAAGCTTGAAAATACAAGCCTCGCCTTCGTCTTAATCCTAAAGATCCCGAGAAGTGCACATAACACTTCTATGAAATAAAATTTTTAAAATCTCAATAATATTCGTACCTATTTGTTGTGTCTTATTTGTAGTCCGAAAGAGAGTAGTTTGCGAGCTACGCTGTTGAGTCTCCAGGAAGCACATTCCGCTATATTTGACGCGTACAGGCTGAACTAATTTGCTTACAGCTTGTTCATTTTTTTTTTTTCATTTTTTTTTTTTTTTTATTTTGCACTATTTTGAATAAGATAAAGAATATTTGGATACAGGTAGAAAAAAGGGGAAGTTAACTATTTACGGTACTTAAGAAGAAAAAAAAATTTAAGGTGCGCAGTGACCATAGAAGCATAAGCTTTCGAGATGGTCACTGCCACAGTCAGATTTCGAGGGTCTTACAGGATATTATTATAATATTATTATAATATTATTATTATTATTATTTTTTTTTTTTTTTTTTTTTTACAATATATAATATATACATAAACAAAATATAATATTTTAGAGTGAGGAAAAGTAAATCTGGCCAGGGTGGATCAATATTAATTCTGATTATTTAATAAATGCAATTTCAGTTGTTCTATGAAGGAATTGTAAGGTAAGGACTTAATGCAATTTGGTATTTTTTCCCAAAATCTAGAAGACATGGCTGTAAATTTAGTTAATCCATAATTGGTTTTGGAAGCTGGCCTAAAGAGATTGCCTTTGGAAGCATATCTGGTATTATGTGAGTGAACTTGAGTGGCAGGCAGGATTAGATTACATAATGGCTTAGGCATAGTATCAGGAAAGTGTTGGAGCTTATAAACAAGAGATGATATCCTTAGATTATGTATGTTATCAAGATTCAGGATCCTAAGCAGTTGGTAATAATTCGATGGACTTTCCCTTTGGGGAGCAAAGAAAATAGAGCGAATGCATTTATTCTGCTTCGTTTTGATAGGGCGAAGCCGTGTTTGGCTTGCCGAGCCCCAGCTCATTATACCATAAGAAATATATGGGTAAATTAAATTATAGTATAGTTGTGTTAAAGTAGTCAGGGGAAGAAAATAACGTAACTTGGAAATGATTCCAAGATTTTTTGCGAGGCATTTATTAACATGATTTAGTTGTGAATTCCATTTGAGATGTTCATCAATAAAGACACCTAAGTATTTTATGTTGTTAGTATTCTTTATACCATATGCTGTTAAGTCAATAGAAACACTTTTTCTGGGGGAGGTGACAGTGATATGATGTGTTTTCTTAAAATTAATGGACAACTTGTTAGCGTTACAGTATTTGATGACATTGTCTAATTCACTATTAACAGTGGTTTCTAAATCTTTGGGGTTTTTTGAAGTATAAAATAGATTTGTATCATCTGCAAATATTCTAAATTTCAGTTTCTTAGAAGAGTTGGGGAGATCATTAATATATAAGAGGAATAATAAGGGACCAAGGGTAGATCCTTGAGGAACTCCGCAAGAGATTGGTAGCATAGATGATTCCGCATTGCCAATTTTGACAAACTGATGACGATTAGAGAGATAACTAGAAAACCATTTTGCGGGGGTTCCCCTGACTCCATATTTGTACATTTTAGCTAATAAGATGTCGTGGTTAATAGTATCAAATGCCTTTGAAAAATCTAAGAAAATAGCACATGTAGTCATACCTTGGTCAATAGAAGACTTGAGGGTCTCAACAGTTTCTAATATGGCATGTTCGGTTGAATGGCCTTTCCGAAATCCAAATTGAAATTCAAATAAAATTTTATGTTTTTCAAGAAAAAAAATCAGCTGGTTGTAGATAAGCTTCTCAAGAATCTTGCTAAATGAACAGATTATTGATATTGGTCTATAATTCCCTGGTTCAGTGGCATCCCCACTTTTATATATAGGAGTAACCCTTGAGATTTTGAAAATATCAGGGACTTCACCACTTGCTATAGATTCATTATAAATGGCAGTAAAGGGAGAGGCTAGGATGGATGCTGACAATTTTATAAATTTATTAGGAATAGTAATATATGATTTATTTTCATTAAGAGATGCAAAAAGTAAAAAAACCTGTGCTTCTGAAACTGGAGACATAACAAAAGAAGAAGTTGTAGATTGTTTAATATAGGATGTAGGAGATATGGATTTGTCATCTTTAATTTGGGAAGCTAGATTGGTTCCTACATTTGTAAAAAATTTGTTCAACTGATCAGCAATATCAGAAGGATTGGTAAACGACCTATTTCCTGAAGTAATGCGACTAGGAGCACTTTGCCCCTTTGTTTTCCTTTGTATCAGCTTGCCGATTAATTTCCAGGTAGCTTTGAGGTTGTTTTTACAGCTAATAAATTGAGAATGGAAATATTCCTTTTTACTTTTGTTGAGAAGATGTGATAAAGTATTAGAATATTGCTTGTATGCTATTACTTTTTCTTGGTTTTTGCTAAAAAAGTGACTTCGGTACATTTTTTGCTTGTGCTTTATTGATTTTAAGATGCCATTGGTAATCCATGGTTTACTAAGTTGTCTTTTTTTTGCACGAGAGGCAATTTTCATTGGTGCATGTTTATCGATAACAGAATGGATGGCATGAATTGTGTCTTCAGTTTTTTCATTTAATGTTTTAGTTGATTGGTGAAGGGAATTCCAATCAAGCTGGTTCATATCATACAAGAAATTTTCACTATTAAATTTAGAAAAATCTCTAAAACTTTGCTGTTCACAAGTTTTCTTGAGATGGGACTTAAAGGTGCAGAAAATGGGCAGATGGTCAGAGATATCAACTGTGAGAATACCAGGAGTGACATGGGAAATGGGACAATTAGTGTAGATATGATCAATCAGTGTGGCAGTGTGACTGGTTATACGAGTAGGCTTAGTTATAATTGGCATTAAGCCATTAGAGAAAAGCATATCGAGGTATTCATCAGTCTGGAAATGGGAATTAGCTTTCAAAAAATCTATATTTATATCGCCACACAGGAATAAGTCAACTTTGTTTGGGTCAATAGATTTGATTATGTTATCTAACTGAATTGTAAATTCATTAAGATTATCATTAAGATTATCTTATATCTGTAAGATTATCTGTGGGATGTCTGTGTTCTGATGATCTGTGTTCGAAATTAAAATATTTTGGGATTTTTTTTTTCCAGTATTTTAGTCTGATCATTCTAGAGATCACCAACTCTACTTCAATATTTAAACTCTGTCCTCTCCGAAACACACATTTGTTACCTATTGTAAAGTCTGGTTTCCATAATATATAGATTTAAGCTCTGCCTAAAAGCGGAGCCAGCATTTAACACCTTTTTGTGTTGACTGATAGGGGAAGTTGTAGATCTTGGTGTCTCTAGAATGTTGTTATTTAATGAGGTTAAAAATATGTCAAATTTTACTGCCATGTAATTATGAATTGTATATGCCCCTCCAAATGGATCAAGCAACCACTCATTCAATAATATTGTATATGTAATATAAAAGTTAACAGAATACTAAAACTTGGTGTGAAAAAGACTGTCAAAGTTCAAGGTGTCACATTGACGAGTATGTTTTTTCAAGAGTCTAATGGTCAATTCTTATTTCCCTTCATAGAAGTTCCACTATGTATATTTTTATCAAAACACCATTCTAACAAGCTTTGACCTTGTGAAGAATATATCAAGGATGTAACAGCATTCCAAAGATTTAGATGCCATACTGTAGTTCAGGGGCGGATCTAGCTTTTTGCCAAGGGTGGGATTTGGCCCAACTACCCACTACTGTAGTGTTCATGTACCACAATTATTCAGAAAAATGTGTTGAAACTAAACCCCACAAATATACCTGTCATGCATTACATATTGGTGCACCCACCCTTTGGCCTGTTGGTTTTAGAAACCCTGGATCCACCCATACTGACCATACTGACTCCAAAATGAATGCAATGGAGGCAAATCCTAAATTATTACTGAAAGTGCTTAATTCCAATTTCTAATTTCAAACCAAACAATGTTCATTGACCGATGTTAGGGTTATAGAGAAATAAATATAACAAAAAGTCAATGGGGAGAAGAAAAAGGAAGGAATGAATGACTCTATTTGAAAAAAATGTGACTCTACTTTAAAAAATATATAACAATAATGCAATAATAGCTTAAATGAGCATATTCGTAACATTTTCCCCTCTCTCCTTACCTATAGGTTTGATATAACATTGTTTTCTTTACAGATTTATTATCGGAAAAGCACAAGTTTAATGTTTGTCTTTATATAATTTAAGTACCTTGCTCCCAGTGGGGAGGTGGGGGGGGGGGGGACTTTGAGAAACGGGAGTTTGAGAGACGGGGGTGCTTGACAGCTTAATCAATTTAAACCTAAGGGATAGCACTAAGGGCATGGTCAACAACAATTCTTACCCCTAAGAGATAGCCTATTGGGTGTGGTCAGAGGAATTTTTAACCCTGAGAGATAGCATTTAAAAAAAAACAATGCTGGTTTTTATTTGCTGACGGATCCTATATTGTTATGTTACCGACAATAAAGTAGAAAGTATTAACTGATCAGTTGACTTGTGGTTTATTGTAAAATACATTTCAAGCAATTGGGCCACCACTTAGCGTGAGACACCCTAAAAGATAGCAGAACCGGAAAAATACTCCTCCCCGGGCATGAAAACCCCTAAAAGATAGCAGAATCGGAAAAATCCTAAAACACACCCTAAGAGATAGAAGTTGGTAAGAATATTATACCATAAAAGATAGGTCAAGCACCCCCGTCTATCTTTCTGGAGAGTCCCTCCCCGGACCTTGCTCTAATAAAAAAAACCCTTCCCTTGATAGAAGTTTCATTAATGTGCTACATTCTGACCAGCATTGCCCTTGCAAAGAAACAAATGATGGATGCAACAGCATTCCAAAGATAGAATACACCAAAAACTGGAAATCGACTCTGCCAAATTTTCGTCTTTAATAAGACTTCTTCAGGGCAGACTGAAGAAGGTGAATCGTTACAAGCTTATTTACATCAGAATAGTGGCGCGAGACGCAAAAAAAATTAAAACTGACAAAAACGCGCATTTTCTAGAATAGCGCGCGCTATGGATAAAAAGAATTTACACATCTCTACGTGGGTTCCTACTACAAAAAAAGTCATCACCATTAAGACCCCGCGGGTAGATAGACTTAAGCCTATAAGCCCACTGGCCTTCCCTTTCCCTAAGCTGAGCCTTAGAGTTACACTTATCTATAAGTTGTACCATAACATTATTAAGACCTAAATGATTGTCGCAATGAAAATGTTGATAGATAAGGTCATCCTTAACTCTTTCACTAACCGGTAAACTAGTCGCCCCATGACAGGTAATCCGGAATCCGGAATCCATGAAAAAATGAGATATGGGATCCGGAATCCATGAAAAAATAAGATATGGAATCCGGAATCCATGAAAAAATGAGATATGGAATCCGGAATCCATGAAAAAATGAGATATGGAATCCGGAATACATGCTGCTGGAATCCGGAATCCACGAGAAAAAACCCACATGGAATCCGGAATCCACACACTAGGATCCGGAATCCAGAACCCTATTGGAGAACCTGTCATGGGGCGAAACTAGGGTGCTTATTTAACCTACTTTTATGATTATTAAAACGCTTCCTAAAACTATTGATAGTAGACCCTACGTATTGCTTGCTACACATAGAGCAAGTAATCAGATAAACAAAAAAATCTGAGTTACAGTCCAAGTCAAAATTAATGACATATTTCTTATTAGTAACTGTACTGCGAAACTCCCGCCCTGTCTTAAGAAAGTTACACACCCTACACCTTTTACCGCCACACTTACCACAACCTCTAACCTGAGTACTATCCTCTTTAAGAGAGGAGTGCACCAACATATCCTTGAAACTCCTAGGTTTCCTATAAGCGGACTATTACCTATTTTAATTCATTTAGGGTGCAGAGAGGAAACAGCAAATAATATCAATAGTCAAGAGTCATCATTAATGCAACAACTTGGTTGCGCACTCTCCTAACATTTCCCCTTTCCTTATTAATCTTTAGGTTTATAGAAATAATGTTTTCAGATTTATCATTGAAGGCAAGTGCTTTAAAAAAGCCTATTTCACATTTACTGCTGTATCAAAGTAAGAAATCCCCTACTTTATTATCTTTAAGACATTTGCCTATTCTCATGCCTCCCAGCCTTCAGCATCAATCATGGCCCTCGGGTAGTCCTTGGTTGGTTTTACCTTAATAAAAATGAAAACAATTATAAGTTTTTTTTTTCTTTCAAAACAACATTTAAATAAATAAACACAATAGATAGTTATGCAAGATGCAGACATTAAAAGCTAAGCAAAAAGAAAATAGGTAATAGGGGTTGCATTTTGTGTTTTTATTTTCGATGAGAAAATTCTCTTGTGACTGTAAAGTTAATATATAGTAAGTATATATAGTATATATAAGTTATTTGTAGTTTTGATAATGTTGAAAAAGTTGCTGTATCTTCGAGAAGACTAAATACACAGAATATAAAGACAAGAAAGGTCTTCTTTAGCACTAAATGACAGGATGATATTTGTCAGCCTATATTAAATATCTCAACGCAGTCAATAAAGTATAGAGAGAACGAAGAATATAAAAGGATGTTGTTATGATCAAATTGTTTGATTTAGACCACGAATTCTCAAAGCAAACTATATAAACAAATGTATAAATCGAACAAGCTAAGTGACATTGAAACAGTAACTAGCTTGAGCGATTGGTTTTGGGAAAAAAAACACGAAGAAACGAGCATTATAAAAGCACAGCAATAAAAGAAAAATAACTGTAATATTCTCAATACAAACCGTCGTTCAAAACTCACCTTGGCAGTGTTTTTTGTCGCTTTCTGTTTGTCGTTTGCGTGGTTGTGTTCGCTTTTTGTTGTAAACTGTGAACTTGTCGACTTTCTGCTAGCAAGAAACTCGTCGACACAAGTGAATTATTTTTATAGCTAAAAACATACATCAATCTAAGGCCCTTTCTTCTCAGGATCTCCTTATAGATCTCCATAGATATAGACGTGAAGGAATATTATTAGAATGGTAGTGTAGAGCTTCTAAGTAGTCCTCTTTTTGCTGCTGCAACGGACGGGATTCACGAACACTCGGGTAGATTTTACTATCGGCTCGTACTTCAGACCAAACGGTTCCTCGAAGATTTCAGCCCATTTGACTACGCATATTTTCTCATTAAATACTATCTTCAATCTGCCTTTTTTGCTGTGAACATACGAACTCTGATGGCGGTAAAAAAAATAAAATACGTAAAAACGTAAGACCGAGGGGGCCTGGGAGTTGCGCGATTGACTGGATGGATGGATTGTGACACCACAGGATACCCGCGCGATGACCACAAAACCAAGTCGCATAGCTATACCATATTTCTATACCTATGGAGCTCCACGCGCGGCCTGCGGCCGCGCCGGCTCCGCTATGATGACGATTATATGGAGACGCAACCTACGATCGGTTGTTCGGTCAAATTAGCTACAATCGTGTGTGTAGTGCATTCGTATCAAACTCAAGAAGGTTGTATAGTAAAAAAAAATGTGCGAGCGTACTAACTTTCACACTTGTCTCCAGAAAAGCCTGCAGGACAATGACATCTTTGGCGAAGAGAATTGCAGTCGACCTCGCACGTTCCTCCGTTTACACAAGTAAACAAGCCATCTTTACAGCCCTGTAGGCTTGCTGTAAACTGTAACACAAACAGGCTATGATGAGGCATGAAGAAGCACAGCTTGACAGTTTCTTGAGATACTGGTCATCCAAGAGACCATGATGTAAGAGAACGAATCCCCCGTATTAGGGCATGTTCCAATGATGTCGGGCTTGAAAGTTATTTTGAGAATAAACAGCCATTTTTCGATACGCCTCTGATTGGCTAGCTCTCACGTATCCTAGCAACACTTGGTATAAATCAACACAAGGTTGAAAAGGTATTTTAAACGCATTTGTGAATCAAAGTAGATGCGCTGACGTTTCGAGCTTTAGCCCTTCATCGAAGCAAAAGCAAATACTAGTTTCACGCGCAAACCACGTCTTGTGGGCGATGTTAACCGAGGCTCTTATGGAAATGGTTTTGACCAAAAATACCATTCTATTTTTTTTTACGAACATTGGATCTAATAAACCGCAACTCGGACATACATTGAAATCAATAGAGTGCGTGATTTTAGGCGGGGGGATCAACTTTCCCAGTTAAAGTTTTCACACAATCACAGCTTATTCGCAAATAATACGACGAGTACCAAACAACGACCAGAAGTGAAGTTATTTCTTACTAGATGTTAGCGTGAGCGGAGCCCCATAATACCTAAAAAGAGTGGTATACAAAACAAATATGTTAACAAATATTGGTAACCCATCGACGCGAGTTTTCGTGACACGATGTCCGTGAAGTCCATGTATGTGTCAAGGGAGTTGCAAAACTGTGGTCACATGATTTGTGACGTCATCGATGACGTCAATAGAAACAAAAATATACTGACGTCATCAAAATAAAAAATATTTATATTTCACGAAAGAAACATCATATGGCAACCAAACTCTGTAGGTATCATGTAGGTGTCAAGGGGGATGCTCAAATATGGTCACGTTATTGTGATGCATTCAATGACGTTACTAGAAGCAAAATATGCTGACAAATAAAAAAACATTCATATATCGTAAAAGAAACATTGTATAACAACCAAACTTGGTAGGTGTCATTTTTGTGTCAACGGCGGTTTCAAGATATGGTCACGTGATGGATGACGTCATCGATGACATCGCTCTAAGAAAAACTATTCCGTTGTCATATCACTACTTATATCTCCTAAACGAAACATCATATGACATCCAAACTTGGTATGTGTCATGTATGTGTCAAGAGAGTGCACCTATATCGTCACTTGATTGTGAAGTCATTAATGACGTCACTAAAAGCAAAAATATGCTGACGTCATCAAAATAAAAAAATATTTATATTTCACGAAGGAAACAACGTATGGCAACCAAACTCGGTAGGTGTCATTTAGGTTTCAAGGGGGATGCAACAATTGGTCACGTGTTATGTGACGTCAGATATGACGTCACCCAAACGTGATTCAAAGCAAAAACATTTATATTACTTGAAAGTAACATTGTTTCACAACCAAACTTGGCAGGTGTTATGTTTGTTTCGAGGGGGTGCAAAAATATAGTCACGTGATTTGTGACGTCATCAATGACGTCAGTAAAAGCAAAAATATTTTGTAGGAATCAAAACAAAATATTATTTTATTAAAAAAACATCGTATGACAACAAAACTCGGTAGGTGTTATGTATGTTTCATGTGGGGTGCAATGAAATGGTCACGTGACGTCACCGATGACGTCAATAAAGGGAAACTACCCTGACGCCGAGACATCGTATGACAACTAAACTTGTGTCCCTTGACATCTGAATGTGTCATTCAGATGTTAAGGGTGAGGCAAAGGGGTATAACAAGTTGGTCGCGTGATCTGTGAAATCGTTTATGTCGTCAAAACAGAATTATATTTAATAAATTATTAAGCGAAAATTAGCAAAGATTTGGTCGTTTGGACCTCCGCTTTTAGGCAATGCCTGAATCTATATATTATCCCTTAGAAAAACATTATCTTAATCAGAAAGAAATGTTATGTACAAATTAAACTCTCGAATAGCATCTGGAAAATAAAACAAAACATAGACTCGAATGCCTAAGAGAAAAAGAAGCATTTTAGGAGACATGGAGACAGCCCGATGCATCTTGAATGATTCCGAATTTGCCGTCTCCCCGACGTCTTTCCGTTTAAATACTTATATAACCCTTAGTCTTTATATCCCTACAGATACCCGGACATTATCAGCATTGTGAGCATGAGCTATTAGGAGCAGCTTAAGGATAAAAACAGGCAGCATACAATTTAAAGAAAAGCAGCGTCGAAGGAAAAATGTTTTTGAAAATAAACTAGCTCGCGAAGTGGCATGAACAAATATGGCTCAGAGCACCATATGTGACCCGGCAAGGGAAAACGTACACTAGCGAAAAACGTTTTAGGGCAAATCTGGAAGATCAACAAACGCCTTTTTTATAATGAGGGAACGATCTTGCTTCGTTATATCGTTATAAACGATCTTGTTCCAGAGGGACAATCGGAAGAACGTTTTTGAAATTCGGAAGTTCGTTCCCTTCAAATTGGAAACGCTCAACGTTCGGCAGGTCGTTCTCTAAAATTCGGAAACTTTGAAAGATCGCTCTCTTAAAATTCGGAAGATCGTTCTTTTGAAGCTCGGGAGAACATTCTATAATAATTCGGAATATCGTCTCTAGAAATTCGGAAGAACGCTCTTAAAGTGTGAAAGAATGTCCTTGATATATGCCGTATGCAAACTAAGAAAGCGAGTCGAATCTATTTGTATTTGCAACGACATGTACAACGACAATTTACATTTCCATGTTAACGGTGACGACAAAGAAATTACGGTTCTCGCTTGCTACTAAAGTCGCGCATCAAACAGACCTGTCTAAAACGAGTCCTCTATATCTTAGCTTTCTTTTGCCATTAGGACTGTTAGGGTAGTAACAATACGACAATTGATTTGTTTGAGCCGAATGTAAATTACGAGAGCGAGTCGGCTGTCAATATTTTCTTGTCTTTCAAAACAAAATGTTAATGGCGACCACAACTTTATAACGGCTTTGCGCTTGCTATTTAACTCGCGCATCAATATGACCTCCAAAAAAAGAATCTCCATATCTCAAACTTTAATTTGCTATTACGATCATCGATTATGAGACGTATGCAAATTAAATAAACTTTACTTGTCTTTGCAAAACAACAACTTGTTAAGCTGAAATATAGCTCTAAATTAAAAACAAACCATGCATCTCAAAAAAGAGCGATGTTGTCTTTTTGGTAACGATTTTCAAAATCGGAAGAAGGTTTTTGCCTTCATGGTTTTCCCGCACTGATAAACGTTTTTCAAATGCCGGAAAGTTCTTGTCTTCGTGAAGTCGATCATTTCTTCGGATGAACGATCTTGAAAATCGAAAAATCGTTCTCGCCTTCGAGTCTTCGAGTGTTAACCTCGGCGATGATAGATTTAAAAAACAAGGAGAACGATCTTGTCTTCGGAAGAACGATATTGCCTTCGGACAGACGATCTTGACTTCGGGGAAACGTTCTTGAAAATCGGATATAGTTTCTCGTATGAACCTGATATCTTCTGAATATCGTAAAAGCGTTCTGTATAATCCTTCAAACGATATTTTTCGTTCATAGCCCGAACGCTTTTTCTTTAGTGTACGTTTTCCCTTGCCAGGTCACATATATGGATTCTATGATCGACAAGCTCGTGCAATCTAGAATAGCTGTTTGTTCTAAAAATAGCTTTCAAGGACGACATCATGGGCCACGGGGAATTCTTACATCATGGTCTCTTGGGTCATCTTTATCTCTTTTATCCATATAGGGAGATTTTCAGACGAGGACAGCTCGGAGACCAAGCGGGCTTTTAGGACGCTTGACCAAACAAAGAAAAAATCGGATCGCTGAACCTGTCCGAAAATTAGGCTTATTTGAATACACAAACGCTTCGCGATCAGTTTAACGTAAGGCAGAAACCTAATTTAAAATTGCTACAAAATAGAGCAAGCCAATTTAAATGGAACACAATGTCCTTATAATCACAGGTCACAAGAATATTAGTAAAATCTCAATACAAATCAAAGCATTCTAGCAATCGAGTAATTACAATAAACTTACTTGAGCGGACCTTAGCTGTGAGTATATCCATCCTTTTTTCGTTTTAAACTCCGGGTTTTGGGGATTTGCATGGGCCAACATCTCAACTCCGTATGTGTTCAACTCGCAGGCTCCTCCTTCCCGTCGGGACACTTCGTAGTTAACCGATATACACCAGTCTTGCTGCAGACACCGCTGACTACATGATATCTGACTTTGACCCTCAAGACGTTTTTTCACATGCTTGCTCCGCAGGGCAAGGTCAATTTGAGTGATGCGCGCGCCTTCTGAATGGATGGATGCTGGACAGAAGGATTGCGGGCTCGATGAAGCTAAGGCCAGAAGACAAGTGATATGTAGGGCGAGGAGAACAGTTTTCATTATGCTGTAAAAAGTGATATGAGATATTACCTGTCTTTTTAATATTTAAAATATATTTGTGTTATGCTTTCAGATAATATCAGCTAAAACTAACGCATGGTTAAATAAGCTAAAAAATATAAGATAGGCATTTTTTATTGCCTTGTTTGTCTTTCAAAAAAAAGCTAAACTCAATATTTACTAGTTATTAGTTATTACATTTGTGGGTGATGTAGGTGGCATTTTGGCAGGAAATAATATAAAGAATAAAATTGTCCAGAATCTTGTGATTACGTCCTGCTATAGAAGGATAGCATATAGCATATATCATATAGCATATCAGAACAGCATATGGCGCGAAAAACTCTAGCATTGAAATTGATGCTCAAGTGGTTTACTCCTAAAAGTGTTTTAATTTCGACAAATAATGCCTGATGTCACTCTTATGAAGAAAGGTTGCTCAGGGTTGACATTTTGTAGATGGTGTTAACAGTTTTAATTGAATGAAAAGAGAATACGTTCATTTAAAGAAACTAAACTATTAGAGAATGAAATTCTTAAATAGAAAATATAGTTACACGAATCATATCTTATTAGAAAAAGGCTGTTCGTTTTTAATATAACTCAATGTCTCTAGAAAACAGATAGCAGTGCCACTAATGGGACAAACAAAAAAGGAAGTAATAAAGAGTGAAAAAAAACCCAAAGAATTGATGTGAACCTAGTCCCATCCTCTGTTTTCTATCATGATTAGGAAGATTTTTTTTTTTTCGTTTTTACTGTGTCAGAATGGAGGCATGCCCCTAACAACTAAATAATATATCGGAAAAGTTCATGTAACCAGGTGACGGTTGCCTGTACAGATGGCTATAATTATGGTTCTGAAGCCTCCTGTGAAAATGATTAACTTTTCTCTCTTATATAGGGGATAGAATCACGATAAGACAAAGGAAACATTCTTGAGCATCGTCCATGGGCGGAACCAGGAGTTCCAGAAAGGGAGGGGGGGGGGGGCAAGCAAGGTTTTCAAGAAATGGGGGACCGGATCCAATGTTCATCCATGGTTTCCTGACTTATATTTCTTGTTATCTTAAAGCCAGTTATCAGAAAATTGCGGGGAGGGCTCTGTTTACTCTTAAACCCTCTCAAGTATTCAATAGAAAGTTTGGTTTCAATTTCAACGCTTATACAAATTAGTTCCGCGAGGGTGACATTCTGAATTTTGTTAGACTTTTAAATGTACTTCAAATTCCCAACGTGAACACATCTTGCTAATCAAGTTATCATTATTGCGAAAAGCAAAGCAAAATTGTCCTACCCTGTTCCATCCTTCTCCCTTTAATAGGCTTAAGTTTATACTTAGTTTTTTTTTCTTGTTTAAAAAGGTAGAACTGGGTGAATAAAGATAACCAAAAGATATGAATCTCTTAGAGTCCCGTTCCCATAACTTGGGTTTGTTTAAGACTAGTTTATTTGCGCCCCAAGCCCGTTATGTTTGACGCTAATCGGAAACTTTTAATATTGTTTATCGTTTCGAACCATTTTGAAATGTTAGAGCTCGAGAAATAAAGATTGCCCAAAGATATGAATGTATTGACGAGACTATGGTTTGTGTAAGACTAGTTTATTTGCACCTGAAAAATTGTAGTACTCGTAGCCGTTATTGGGAACATTTAATGGTATTTGTACGCTTTCCAAAAAGGCAAATTCATACAATTTGGGCAAAAAAAAAAAAAGAAACCTCGCTCACGATATATTTTACCGCACCTCACAGCAGTTAAAAAATATGATTTTGAAAGGAGTGATGACAGAAACCATCCCTGCTCCTCAACCCTAAAACATCTGCTTATTTTATTTATTTCTTTTTTCATTGAATTTACGATATTCACAAAATTTTGCATTAAAGTTTTATTTGAAACAGATTGAAAGGCCACGCCTTTCATTTCAAATTAATTCGCAAAAAATTATTATCCTGCATCACTCACAAAGTAACCAAAGCAAACTTCCTATAGTATAATATAGCGGATTTCGAAAAATGTGCGCTTTGCTTATAAACAATACGCCTTCTTTTAAATATTCAAATTTAGTAAAAAAAATAACAAGAGTAAGTGTTTAAAAAGTGATAAAACTTACGCAATATAAGTGGAGTATCATTGGTTTCTTACCTGCAGCCTTTAAACACCTCATATATAGTTTGAACACCTAAGGACGGCCGAACTTCTTGGACGGAACCCATAAACACAATGTTGCCTGTAAGCTGATAACTAAACTGTCTGGACTTTGCGCAATAACCAATCAGAAAAGTATTAAAAATTGTGAAATGATTGATTGGTTGGGGGCGAGTGAACATTTTGAGTCAGAACAGCATATTGATAAAAATCAATTGAATATTAACTATTTACAATGCTTCGCTTTTGTCATGAAAGGGTGTTTTTTTTTTCCAATTCCCTTTTGATTCTTGGTGATTCCATTTTTGGAGGCTTTAATAGAAGCATATTACATTTTCTAGTAAAAAAAAGTAATGTATAATATCTATATATCTGTTAAAGTCCTTCAAAGTACGAACTTGTGCCGCAAATATGATTGAATATCTTTTAAACTGTGCAAACCTTATACACAAACTACTCAACTCTTACGCCGTCTTTAAAAAAAAATAACTAGTGCAGTTACTGCGGTATCCATTATTTTTTGCAATTTCGTCCAAAATTTCCAACAGCTGGAACCGCTCCCTGTTTCATTGAAGCGCTTTTATTTAAATAATACACTGCCACTCCTGTTATCGTTTACAATTAAAAATACAGCGGTCTTTTTGTTAGAAAACGTTGAAAAAAAATTACCACACACGATTAAATTCACGTACTCTTTTTTTTTTCTTTTAATTGGAAGTTTATCTGTTACTCGGTTGAGTAGCCCGAAACTCTGGAGAGCAGGGGCGGATACAGGGGGTGGGTAGGGGGAGATTGGGTGGATATCCACCCCCTTTTCAAAGATCAAAAATCAAAAGTCACTTTGTTTGAAGAAAATAAATATCTGAGACGGCCCATGTGCCTTGGCCTGCTTGACTTTGCTGTCGGGACAAATCCAATACAGCATGAAGTAGTTAGATCTATGTGACCTACCAAGAACCACTGGACCATTTATCCACCCCCCCCCCCCCCCCCCCCCTCATTTTGAAATTCTGGATCCGCCTCTGGGAGAGTCGGCTAGGGTGCTATTGTTTGAATTAACCGTTAGAAATGGATTCTTTGAGTCACTTGATATACCAGCATATAAGCATGACAGAAGCCATCCCTGCTCCTCAACCTATAACATCTGCTAATTTTATTTGTTCATTTTTCATTTAAAAATTCTTTGCAAGACGCTTATCATTCAAAGAGTATGAAATGTAATAATTCGAGGTGCCAAATGGGATGCAAAATTTAGCAGTTAGACACCATTATTGACACCAGTTCGCAGAATATTGAAAATTGTAGTGGAAAGTTAATTTATTCGGAATTCTAACAAAAAATACAAAAAAACAACAAGACCCTAACCTAGAGTTACTACAATTCTGATGGCTGTGAAGCCAAAGGCACAACCAAAGCCTAGCCTGCTAAACAAAACCAAAGCCTCGCACTTTCTAAAGATCTTATGTCATCATAATCAATGATCTCAAGAGAGCATAAGATAAGAGGGACACTTTGGTATTACCCGCGCGTCGATAGGAATGAAAAGTGATCACGTAAAATAGAAGAAAACAAGTCTAACTTAAGTAAGCAAGATTGGCAAATATACTCACAGAAAGCTAAATCCCTGAATAACTTGACTGTTTTGTTTGTCTGAGCGGCGAAGTTAAGTCGAGAAGAAAGAAAATATTGACGAGCGAAAATGGCTGTGATACCGCGTTTGATTCAAATCCCGACTCCAGCTTGTGTAATTAAAATAGTATATTAAAATAGTTATAGAAATGTCTAGAAACAACATCAAAGAAGTACAGTAATATCTCCCTCTTTATTTTCTCACTATTAGAGAAGCTCAGATACTTCAGCTTGCTGGCTTTGATCATCACAAAAATGCATTCCCTCGCAGTTTTACAAAATGTATTTTTCTTGGATTCCTTCTCAATTAACCGGAATATTCACAAAAATCAATATCAACTTACAAATTTTGTTTGACAATTAGGAAGATAATGAATGTTGAGAAACCATGAAGAAGCAGCAAGTAGAGCGAAAGCTGTGTTTGAAGAACGAGGTTTTCGGCTCTTTATTTTGAATGAAGTCTCTGAAGCCTGTTTTTTTTTTCACGTTTTTGAAATCTTGAAATTCTCGAAGTACTACAACCTCAACTGCCTGTATCCTTGATGCTAGAATGAAATTTTCGATAGTATTTGTGCAAATAGGGTTTTTTTTTTTTCTGATTCAAGTCACAAAACAGCGGCAAACAAAAAGATGTAAATGCCAATGCGCGAAGGTAGGGTAATAATAATAATAATAATAATAATAATAATAATAATAATAATAATAATAATAATAATAATAATAATAATAATAATAATAATAATAATAATAATAATAATAATAATAATAATAATAATAATAATTTTTGCATTTATATTGCGCAATTATCAATATAAAATGCACATTACATCGAGTAACAAACTAGTAACAAATGCCAAACTATAATATTACGATAAAACTATGAATAATATAATTACATTAGACCTATGATAAAAGTAAAAGGAATATATATATTGATTATAAATTAAACGCTTCTTTAAATAAAAATGTCTTAAGTGCCTTTTTAATACTACCTAGAGAACTAGTGCACCTTACGATCACCATAAGAATTTATTGACTTAATGGTGCATCTCAGGGTATTATTTGATCTGAGACTATAAGTTTTGTTGTTAGAAAAGTTAATAAAATCCTTAATATAACCGGGCGAATTGCCATGTATGGCCTTAAAGGTTATCAATAAAACTTTAAATCTAATTCGGTAAACAACCGGCAAACAATGAAGGCTTATAACTATCTGTGCTATGTGGCAAAACTTACTCTCTCGAAATATAACTCTAGCAGCAGCATTTTGCACGCGCTGCAATTTTTGCAAAAGGTAGCCAGGGCTACCATGCAGTAAACTATTACAGTAATCTAGACGGCTTGTGACAAGAGCATTAATAAGCGTTTCTGTGTCACCTCTAGTTAAGTATGGTCTAATTCTTCTTATATTATACATGTGATAAAAGGCAGTAGAGCAGGTTTTTGTGATATGGTCCGACATTGAAAGATTTGAATCTATCCACACCCCAAGATTCTTGACCGGTGACTTTGAAGATATCATACCATTGACTACGCGAAGCTGATCTACACTAACTTTAGCAAGCTGCTGCTTTGTGCCTATCAAAAGAAACTCTGTCTTCGTGCTATTCAACAACAGTCTATTACTGACCATCCAGCCACTCACAGCCTCGATACAGCGTTCCATGGAAGAAACAGCGTCGGACTGCCCACAATCCGCCTTTGGACTGAACAAGACATACAGCTGCGTGTCATCAGCGTAGCAGCGTAAAGTAAAAATGCTAGGCTATAGAGCTTTCCTAACTAGGCTATAGAGGCTATACAGCTAGGCTATAAAGATTTCCTAATTAAGCTATGAGGCTAATATATAGATTTAGGCACTGCCTAAAGGCGGAGCCAGCATTTGATACCTTTTTGTGTTGACTGATAGGGGTAATTTAGGGGGATCTAGGTGTCTTTAAAATGTTTTTTTTAAGTAGATTTAAAAAGTCATTTTTTACTGCCATGTCATTATGAATTGCACAGGCCCGTACCTAGGAGGGGATGCGAGGGGATTGGCCCCTCCAAATGTATCAAGCAAGCACTCATTTAATAATATTAAATATGAAGTATGAAAGTTAACAAATGCTTAACCTTGGTGTGAAAAAGGCTGCCAAAGTTTAGGTGTCGTAGTTGACGAGAATGATTTTCAAGAGTCTAATGGTCAATTCTTATTTTCCCTCTTATTTAACTCCACTATCTATATTTTTTTTTTTTTTATCAAAATAGCATTCTAACTAGCTTTGACCTTGTGAAGAATAAGGATGTAACAGTACGGATGTAAGGATGTAAGGGTGTAACTCCACAAATATACCTCCTGACATGCACTACATATTGGTGCACCCACCCTTTGTCTTTTTTTTTAGAAACTTTGGATCTACCCATACAGGCTACTCAAAAATGAAAGCAATGGAGGCAAATCCTAAATTACTGAAAGTTTATAATTTCAAACCAAACCATGTTCATTGATCTATGTTGGGGGCAGAGAGGAATAAATATACAAATAAACAAAAAATAAATGGGGAGCGGAGAAAGGGAGAAATGTGACTCGACTCGACTTGAAAAAAAAGTTACTCTATTCTAAAACATTTATAACAATAATGCAATAATAACTTGACTGAGCACTTTCCTAGTATTTTTCCCTTTCCCTATTACCTTTAGGATTGATATAAAACTGTTTTCTTTACAAATTTATTTTTGAAAAAGCGTAGGAAGAAAACACCGGACAGCCTCTATCTGCTGGTGTGCTTCGGACCTTTTGGTCTGCGTCGACAGTTAATTAATTAATAAAACCTTTAAAAAAAAGTCGACAACAACGCAGATTTATGTTTTTTTAGAACGATATTTCGCCAGGCCAATACCTGCCTTCTTCAGGTTATAAATGAGTTACAATGGCATGTTACAGCTAGTACAGTAGGCCGAGCTGGCTCCGCTATAAAGCTAGGCTATAAAGCTTTCCTAACTAGGCTATAGAGGCTATACACCTAGGCTCTATAACTTTCCTAACTAGCCTATAATGGCTATAGAGCTAGGCTATAGAGCTTCTCTAACAAGGCTATAGCGCTATTTTATAGAGCTAGGCTATAGAGCTTTTCTAACTAGGCTATAATGGCTATAGAGCTAGGCTATAGAGCTTTTCTAACTAGGCTATAGAGGCTATACATCTAGGCTATAGAGCTTCTCTAACAAGGCTATAGCGCTATTCTATAGAGCTAGGCTATAGATCTTTTCTAACTAGGCTATAGAGGCTAGGCTATAGAGCTTTTCTAACAAGGCTATAGATCTATCTCAACCCTAAACCAACTATAAAAGGACACACTCACTAAAAATCTTAGCATGGGAAGGTTGTGCCCGGCTTTGTGTGCTAAGCAAGAGCAAAATCTCTCATCCCATCTCAAAAGGGCTCATAGAATGGACGGGGAATAAAGAAAATTCTGGCTTCAGCAGGAGATATCCTCTCGCCATAAACATATGGTGCCAAACAGAGATGTAAAAGAAAACTGTGGGCCTTTTTCAACTCCAACACCCATTTATCTGTCAGGTTGTGGGGATGACCGGGAGTGGCAAAACGGTCTGGGTTCAGAAACTTTTAGAGCATGCGCAACAAACAATTTCACCCCCTCCTCAACGAATCTTGGGTGTTACTCCCAGTGGCAACCCGCCTATACAGCCCTATCCCTGTCTGTGCCGGGTATAGAGTTTGTCAATGGAATCCCAGCTCAGTTAGAAACTGACTCTTATTTTGATGTCAACGTACGAAACCTCATCATCATCGTTATAGAAACCTATCTGTCATCTATATCGTCCAAAACCTATTCCACCAAGGCAGGGTCAGCCGCAACATATCGTTGAATAGTCAGTACTTGGTACTGTTTAAAAATCCTAGAGACCAAAGTCCCAACCTTGGCTAAACAAATGTACCCACGACATACAAGCTATTTCCTAGATAAATATGAAGAAATCAATCAATCAATCAATCGTTTTTGATAACCAATTGCAATCGTAACTGAATTACTGGTTGTCAGCAACAAATAGCAGCTACTAATAATAACAACACAATATTTATTGATACTTTACAGTAATAAAGTTGTTAAACCTATCGGTTCTGCCCAGGGTGGCGTGGCACGACTGTGAACCTGATCTAAGCTTATACTTGTGGTCTGTCACCACCGGCTTCTTGAAGATCCCAGACAGAAGACCTCGGGCTTTACAGCTATGAACAAAGTTGTGGCAGGCCACCTCTCTTCGAGTGCACAGTGGTTCGAGACTCGTACGGAGTAGGGCATCCCTGTAGGCCACACCAGGGAAGATAATGCGCATGGCCTTCCTCTGCGCAGACTCAAGCAGCTCACTGAGGTAATTCGGCAGGGCAGCCCATACTGAGGAGGCGTACTCAAGAGTGAAGCATACTTTAGAGCAGTACACTGTGATTAGGTCTTCGGAGGCGAGACCGCTCTTCTTCAGCACCCGAAGGCCGTAGAGACACTTCATTGCTTTATTGAATATGGTGTTGCAATGTAAATTCCATGACAGATCATCCGAGATGGAAACATGGATGGAAACCGTTAGAAGACCTTATGGGTACCTTTTTGTGGATCTGAAACCCGCAACGAGCGACCAATGCAGACTGCGTACAAACGTTCTCCCCGGTGAAACGGCAATCGAAGCAGAAAACGAGAAGGATTTTGAACACGAGGTCTTAAAATTTCTTCTTTATCGAAACATGGAAGTTTCCCCCGAAGAACAGCACATTAGAGAGTTGAAAGACAAGATGAATAAGACCCTCTACAATAAAAATATAGGGAAAAGCGAAAAAGTCACCAGATACACACAGCTTCAGGATGATTTACTACTAATGAAGCACCAAACACATCACGACCATTCCGTAGAGCAACCTAGGTCCCCTATTCTACCAAGTACGCCTCTAGTGGTCGCACCCTCTGAGCCAGCTACCATTCCATATTTTGCAAGAACGGAACAACAGCCTGGTCCTTCCATATCACCATTCCCAACATGGCCAGGACCCTTGGAATATAGGCCCGAGGAACTGACCAAAGAACAAGCTATGAACCAACCTATGGTGGAAAAACTCAAACGTCAGTATAGGCTTCCATCGAGAAATATTCCACTTTTCCCGAGTTTCAGGGCACCATTCCCATCATTGCCTGGACCCTTGAAATATACACCCGATGAACCCTCAAGTCCAGTAAAAACGGTTACATTTAAAAGCATTTTGGACGATGACGCTCACAAGGCAGTTAGGGTCTATGATCGAAAAACTCAAACGTCGATATAGGCTTCGATCGGGAAACATTCCACTGTCCCCGAGTTTCAGGGTGGTTTTAGAATAGAATGGGTTCATAGCTCGCGTTTAGCAAAACAAAGCACAGAGGGATTTTTTTTTTGTAGTCTCTATTCTACCCAATTTGGATTAAAAAAAAAAATCATACTAAACATGGTGTATCTCCGCTTTTTTGTCGATCCCTCTTACGCAAAATGTAAGCATGCTGTAAGATAAATATACTACCCGCAACACGTATCATCCAAGTGATCATCCAAGCGATTTATTGACTGTGGTATTAGGGCCTGCCTACTTAGAGCTACCTATAGCCCATTTAAATAGCGTATACCCTATAGGGTCGTATTAGAATAGTAAATATAAGTTTACTTTTTTTTCTTTTTTTTATGAAGACATTTTTTAGGATGTGATATACTTTTTCTTGCCTGGGTATATGTGATATGCTTAATAACCTCAAAATGTTCCACGCGTCTATTGTTATTGAAACTAATGATAGCGAAGCTCCATACCTAATATAAGAAAAAGTGGTATATAAAACAAATATGGTAACACATATTGGTAACCCACCGACTCGAGTTTTCGTGACGCGATGTCCGTTCGTCCTTTAAAAGCATCGTATGACAACCAAACTTGGCAGTTGTCATGTATGTGTCAAGGGAAGTGCAAAACTACGGTCATGTGAGACTGGTGACGTCATCGTTGACGTCAATGGAAGAAAAAATTTGCTAACGTCATCAAAATAAAAAAATATTTATATTTCACGAAGGAAACATCATATGGCAACCAAACTTGGCAGGTTTTATGAAGGTGTCAAGGGGGATGCAACAATATGGCAACTTGTTGTATGACGTCATCGATGACGTCACTTCAAGCAAAAACCGTGATTAAAAGCAAAAACATCCATATCTCTTGAAAAAAACATTTCACAACCAAACTCGGCAGGTGTCATGTTTGTGTCACGGGGGGTGCAAAAATATGGTTAGCTGATTTGTGACGTCATCGAGGACGTCACTAAAAGCAAAACTATTCCGATTTTATTAAGAACAAAAATAACCATATCTCATAAACAAAACATCATGACAACCAATCTTGGTATGTGTCATAAAGGTGTCAACAGGTGCACCAATATGGTCACGTGATTGTGACGTCATCAATGGCGTAACAAGAAGCAAAAATATGCCGACGTCATCTAATAAAAAATATATTTATTTTTCATTGAAGAAACATCGTGTGACAACAAAACTCGGTAGGTGTGATGAATGTTTCAAGTGGGGTGCAGTGAGATGGTCACGCGACGTCATTCATGTGACATCATCGCCGAAACATCGTATGACAACTAAATTTGTTATGTGTCATGTAGATGTTGGAGAAGGGGGTATAACAAGTTTGTCGCGTGAAATCGTTGACTTCGTCAAAAACAGAAATAATAATAATGTTTAATATTTTTTTTAATTATTAAGCGAAAATAAGAAAAGATTTTGTCGTTTGGAGCTCCGCTTTTTGGCAGTGCCTAAATCTATGTATTAATCCTTTCGTAAACAATAATTTTCGGTGTTATCGAAAACAAAGCCTCATATTGACGCTTATGCGACATAACCGTCATTATGAGACTAGATTTAACTTGCACCTCCCATTCTTTTTTTCTATTGTTCATCAATCCTCCTTGCACCTCCTGTTCCATTGTTCTCACTCCTCCTTTCACCTCCCGTTCTATTGTTCATACTCCTCCTTGCACCTCCTGTTCTATTGTTCTATTGTTCCTACTCTTTCTTGCATCTCCTGTTCTATTGTTCCTACTCCTCCTTGCACCTCCTGTTCTATTGTTCCTACTGCTCCTTGCACCTCCTGTTCTATTATTCCTACTCCTCCTTGCACCTCCTGTTCTATTGTTTTCACTCCTCCTACTTTTTCTATTGTCTCGACTCCTCCCAACTTTTCAGGTCGAAAACACCCTATATTACTATTAATGTGTACTATTTTCTTAGATCTGTTACTCATGTTCGCCAGGATGACACAGACGAGTTCGATCAGCTCTGCGCATGTTAAAGCCGAGATTCCAATCCACATCCCCATCTGACCCCCGATATCCGATAGCAGGCTCATGAACTAGAGAGAAAAAAAAAAGCAAGGATTCTCATTAGAAGCAGGCAGGCAGGCAGGCAGGTTTGATATGACCATACCGTGTATGCTAACGTCTCCTGAACTAGTAAGTAGTCAAGCTCCCCGTAGTACACATGGACTTGTGCAATGTTGTCACTAAACAAAAACAATGTAAAGTATAAAGCATTACATTATTGACACATGCGGGCGTATCTCATAGTCAAAAAATTATGAGGAACAATGGAATACAACTATCATGTAAAAAAGATACTCCGCCCTTGCTAATAGATCGGGTTAGACTTGGAACTATGTCCGAAGATTGCCTCATTTAGCCCTCGTATGTAAGTGAAATTACATGTTTTGCTTCTCAAAGAAGAGAATTGTGTTTTTTAAGGATTTTGCATTAAAACGATCTAATTGCCCTTTTCTATACAACATGTTCATATAACACTAGCTAAACAAGTCTCAGTAGATTTACTTAATCTAAAACCACTTTCAGTATGCCCATTTCAGACCCCAATCTAGCCCAAGTTAGTCGTTGTTTATCAGTTTTCAATATTATGATGCACATTGAAAGAGCTAAACAGGCTACAATAGGTTTACTGTGAACTAACAACAAGCCAGGTAAAATATTGACCTGTTGACAAAGGATTATGATTATGAGCTTGTTATTTTATTTAGAAATGCAACTCTTAAAAAATAGGCATATTTAGCCACCAACAGCAAGGAAACGAGGTGGAATAAGCCCAATTTTGGTATAGAATCTTGACTCGACATGATGAAGATCTTATTTTAAAAGTATATAGAGAATCTCGTCATAACTTCAATTTCACAGAAATAACTTTAATTCGGGACGCACAGGGCCGTAGCTGGCGGGTGAGGGGTAACAATGGGTTGATCCACACACATCTTCTTGAGTCGGGATTTCATCAGCTTTTTTTTAAAAAAAAAAAAAGGCTTCCTCCTCCCCCACACTTAAATACAAGAAGGGTTCAGGCTACGCATCCCCCCCCCCCCCCCCCCTGTTTCGATCAAGTAGTACTCACAACATTTCTTCCTTTGTCATGTTGATACCGTATTCCGTCTGTAGGGTCTTTAACACTGTTTTCTGTTAAACAAACTCCTCCGTTAACTTCCCCGCAGAATCGACAAGCCTAGACGCACTATCCAACATACGCATCCAACGTCCCAAGTGTACATATGGTCAATGCGAGACTAGGGCGAGCACGCGTGAGTGCCTGTGGTATTTTGGATAGGCCTCAGGAACCAAGTGAAAAACGATTCTAAATGGCTGTTACTAAAGACGAATAAACTCTCTGCGAGTCTGTGTGACGATTCTCTGCGAATCTTTGTGAATTCTCGGTGTAAAAGCCATTCCAAGAGGACACCTTGGTATTCAGCTCTGTTGTGACGCAACTCGTGTACAATACACGTGCCCCATACAATGACGCGCTAACAAACTGAGCTACGGGATTCCATAGCCCCAGTCCCTCTTGCCTCCAAGCCAACCACAGGAGTCCCGAGAGAACGCTAGGGGTTAGGCTAAACCGCCATGACTCACCTCGTATGACTTCGCTGGCCATTTCGCGGATGATATGGTCAAGTCAAAAGATACTTCCCTGCAAAACACCATATCAATAAGCTTGCTTTAAGAGTTCATCGGCAATTAACTGCAGGGCGACTTCGACTAATACAAAGTGTTGGATATACACCGCGTTTGATATATTCAGGTTGTATCTAAGCTGCGAACGGGCTTAAGCGTGATGCCAATCTCCAATGTGCGGTCCCGGATCCGTCTGTCGGCCCTTGTGTCGACTGGTGCCGATGTGTGTATAGCTAGAGTGCTCTTTTAAAGCTCACTTATCGCATCTACTTACGAACAGGATGGTGGGCACTCCCGATCACAGGAGCCGTCTTCGAATGTGTCGTAAGCTTTGTTCAGACAATCAACTGCACAAAAAGAACGTGTCGTAAGCTTTGTTCAGACAATCAACTGGACAAAAAGAGCGTGTCGTAAGCTTTGTTCAGATAATCAACTGGACAGAAAAACATGTCGTAAGCTTTGTTCAGACAATTAACTGCACAAAAAGAGCGTGTCGTAAGCTTTTTTCAGACAATCCAATGGACAAAAAGAGCGTGTCGTAAGCTTTCTTCAGACAATCAACTGCACAAAAAGAGCGTGTCGTAAGTTTTGTTCAGACAATCAACTGGACAAAAAGAGCGTGTCGTAAGCTTTGTTCAGACAATCAACTGGACAGAAAAACATGTCGTAAGCTTTGTTCAAACAATTAACTGCACAAAAAGAACGTGTCGTAAGCTTTGTTCAGACAATCCAATGGACAAAAAGAGCGTGTCGTAAGCTTTGTTCAGACAATGGACTGCACAAAAAGAACGTGTCGTAAGCTTTGTTCAGGCAATCAACTGCACAAAAGAACGTGTCGTAAGTTTTGTTCAGACAATCAACTGCACAAAAAGAACATGTCGTAAGATTTGTTCAGACAATGAACTGCACAAAAAGAACGTGTCGTAAGCTTTGTTCAGACAATCAGGTGCACAAAAAGAACATGTCGTAAGCTTTGTTCAGACAATCAAATGGACAAATAGAGCGTGTCGAAGGCTTTGTTGAGACAATCAACTGCACAGAAGAAAGTGTCGTAAGCTTTGTTTAGACATCAACTGCACAAAAAGAACATGTCGTAAGCTTTGTTCAGGCAATCAACTAGACAGAAAGAACATGTCGTAAGTTTTGTTTAGTTAAAACTGCACAAAAAGAACGTGTCGTAAGCGTTGTTCAGACAATCAGGTGCAGAAAAAGAACATGTCGTAAGCTTTGTTCAGACAATCCAATGGACAGAAAGAGCGTGTCGTAAGCTTTGTTCAGACAATGAACTACACAAAAAGAACGTGTCGTAAGCTTTGTTCAGACAATGAACTACACAAAAAGAACGTGTCGTAAGCTTTGTTCAGACAATGAACTACACAAAAAGAACGTGTCGTAAGCTTTGTTCAGACAATGAACTGCACAAAAAGAACGTGTCGTAAGCTTTGTTCAGACAATGAACTGCACAAGAAGAACGTGTCGTAAGCTTTGTTCAGACAATAAACTGCACAACAAGAACGTGTCGTAAGCTTTGTTCAGGCAATAAACTGCACAAAAGAACGTGTCGTAAGTTTTGTTCAGACAATCAACTGCACAAAAAGAACATGTCGTAAGATTTGTTCAGACAATCAGGTGCACAAAAGAAAGTGTCGTAAGCTTTATTTAGACAATCAACTGCACAAAATAATATGTCGTAAGTTTTGTTCAGACAATTGACTGCACGAAAAGAACGTGTCTTCAGCTTTTTTCAATAATCAACTGCACAAAAAACACGTGTTTTTTGGTTCAGACAATCAACTGCACAGAAATTAAAATAAAAGTTATAGCCAACTATTTAAAAGCTGGAGAGGGTTGCTTGTTGTGGGCTTGCTTCATCTTAGTGGAGGAAGGGTGGTTGTGGTGGCGGGAGGGATGATAAGGGTCAGCAGTAAGGCTAGAGGGGCTGGATAGACAGGAAACCCAAAACAACAGAAGACAAATATAGAATGCTAATGCTATAAAATACATCGTGATACCCCGCTAATCATCAGCTCGTTCTGTTGAAGACACGCCCGATTCGTAGGCCAACGTGATGAAAAACTCAAGAGTAGGTGTTGAGCATTATGTGCATGTTTTTCTTAAAATTGTCTGTTACAGCTGCCTTAAAGCCGCATTGTCACCAGTTTACTTCCGGTCGATTACCTAACAATATCCGATGATTTTTCAACATATTGAAAGTAGTGTGTCTATTGGAAGTTTCTTTGAGGATGTGATTGATAATTTAGAGCGGATGGCCTGTTAAATATCTCGGATTCTAATAGATTCTTTTGTCTTTTAACGGTTGAGGTATCCGTCGGACCTCCGGAAGTAAACTGGTGACAATGCGGCTTTAAGATTAAGTATTTGTGCGAAAGCGCAAAAAGACATCAAATTTTAAACCCACGATCGCGGCCGCGACATACGACATCATTCGCGTTTTCTTTCCAAAGAAAGAGTATACAATAACAACAAACGGCAACAGTAGGCTACCAAACAATCGATTGTTTTATGCCTCGGAATATCTTTGTGTTTTATTCAAATCACGAGCGGATAAAATCAAAAACCCAAGTCGAGGCAAATTTAAATCGCATAGAACCACGAGTCACTTTGACCCAGCCTCCCTTCCCCCATCCCCTTACTTTGGTGCTACTTAGCGTGTTGCATAATGATATATCTCACTCCTGCATATCAGGGGTGTTGTAAGATAGATATATATATAGTTTATTAGAACAGCCGCATAACCCCCCATTCCTCACACACCCCAAACACATACATACACTTACTTATTGCGTTATTTAGCCTGTTGCATAAGGAGATATTCCGTTTCTGCAACTCAGGGGTGTTGTAATTTGTACAGCCACACCTCTCAATTGTTTTCGCGTTCAGACAGGAGTACTTGCACGCCTACAAAACAGAAACGAAAGGTTACATTTCGGAATAACAGTGTTCCGCAGAGTGTGATGTCATAAAAAAATACCACCTAGAGGTCAGTCAGGCAGTGGCCCCCTAGTAGGCGAGGTGGAGGAGGGACTCTCCAGAAAAGTAGACACACGGTGTCGATCGGCTGATCTTTTAGGGTATAAAACACCACAAAATGCTATCCCTCAGGTGGGTCTAACGCTTAGGGTGTTTTTGCTGCTTTTTTGTAATGGAGTGTCCAAAGAAAAAGAGAAGTTAAAGTACCAGCTTAAGATGAAAAAGTATGCTTCATGCGAAACACCCTGATTGGTAAACATATTAATGATAGAATTGCCATCTTATGTATTCCTGTCTGCGTGAGTCAGACGTGAGTCGGGGAGGGGGGGGGGGCATTTTGGGGGGCTGTCATTAAAGGTCATTGATGAACTTAATATTTTATTCAGTTTACAATGTTTCCTACCATTGTATATCTAGTTCTATATTGTTCAGGTACCAATTTTGTCTTTATATAGATACATTTTGAGAATCCCTATCATGGTTGACAGACAAAGCTGCATGTTTGAATCAGTTGAGCAAAACGAATACTTTATGTCAAGTCCTGACACGGTGGGCTAATAAGTGGTCAAAATCGGCGCTTTCGTATTCTCGCGAGCCCGCAAAAACCAGCGGTTATCCATCCAAAAACACTCGGAATTAAAAATGGCGGCAAAGGCTGTTCGAAGGAGTTTTGTCAAAATTATTGGATTTAGAAAGGAAAACAACTAATAGTGGAAGATAAAAAACAAAGCAGCAAAAAAAATGGGCTTCTATGACAAGCTTGAGTCTCTCTGAAGAAATAATTTTGTCGGGGTTCGAGAAGAGCGACGCATATTTTCTTACCAATCTGTTGTCAAGGCTGCACAAGAGAAGTTGCAATGTGATTGTTTCTCTAGGAACGAAAATTGAGGCCCAATGGAACAGATCCCCGAGGAAGGAGTCTCTGGAAGATTTCCTTAGAAGGATAAAGTCTGTGAGCATGTAAATTTTTTTTTTATTATTCTATCGTTTTTTAAAGCATTTATGCTCTGTGGATTCTAGCTTCAATTTTTACCAAAAGGTCCATGGTGATATTTGTAATAGAATACCTGTTATTTATTAAATAATATGTCTTACATGATGTTTTTTTGCTAATTGATCTACATGTAACTGTTTTCCAAACATCGGTACTGTATATTTCAAACCCCTTAACATATTTTAATAACAACCTTGTACTATACAATTCGAGCATCACTCCCTTTTGAACAATTTATAAAATGCTAAATTCCTATCCCAAGCATCTCATTATGACTGGGCAAGAAAGTAATTTTTATCTTGCCTTTATCTTTTCTCTAAAAAATATATTCCTAAGCAAAAATAGTAGTATTAGAATTGTCTTTTAAATCCACTTACTCTTTTGCAGCTTGAAGCAGTCATAAAAATCCTTGATACATGAGTCCACCTTTTTCATGAAATCCTTCCAAGCTACTTGGCTTGTACTGGTGTATTTCATTAACAACTGTACAAGGGTTTAGAATACCTGTTATTGTCTGAGTGGAATCTATGATTTCTCTATTTTTATTATTCTGGATTGCTTTTACTTAAAAAAGCTTTATTTTTACTTGCTATTCCAAGTCCTTGTTAGCCGTCTTTCTCTTCTATGCCTTATCTTGTGAATCCCATAAAAGGTGATAACTCTAGTTCATGATCCCCAAAGAACTATATCAACCAAAATATATTCAACTATATCAATTAAAAAATTATATGCCCCTAGATTTTCCGAGTATTTATTAATTAAGAGTTGTGAGACTTGATTGATAGTTATTGGTGCCCTATACAGTGAGTACAGGAGAGCTTGCTTTAATTTTACAGCAGCAAAACTTTATTATTGAGTTATTTATCAATAAAAGAAGAGTTAGAAACGAAACTTCTATCTCCTACTATATAAATCACTAAGAGCAATAGAAAGCAAGGCAAAAACAAACTTAGTGTAAACTAATCCTCTTTTGAATCCTGGGGGTTTTTGTTTACCCGACTCTCAAAATCATAAGAAGGAACCACAAATTACCAAAAAGTGATAGAGGATGGCATAGCCACAGGTGAACATAGTTTTCCTTACATGTCCTAAAATCAGTTTTGGTTTGTTATGAACAAACACATCATTTACATAACCATTGATGCAATGTCAAAGTATTTTGTGCAGCTGTCCTTACTGTCAGACTAGGCTAAGACTAAGGACCGCTGTGGTAAAGACCATAGTCTAGTGGAAATAGAAACAGAATCTTTGAGACTGAGGAGGTGTTAAAGTGCTTCAAGAAACTGATGACAATTTTTTAGGATGTTCCTGATAACGTAAGTGATGCATGTCCTTTTTGTTTTTGTCTACACATTAGTCTACTCAACTGATTTGACAAATTCCTAGTCTAGCTTCTAGAGCAGCTGTGCAGTAGCTGCTACCAAGTACTCATATATTTTTTTATGCAAAGGAATCTTTTTAGATAAAGAGGGGGAGGTCAAGCATGCCTACCTGCCAAGTTCTCCATACAGTAGGTCACTCAAGAAATAGGAGTAAAGTAAAGGGCATCCTTTTTCCATATTCCACATTCCAAAAGTTAAATTAAAACCTAAGGAAAAACCTACAAGCAAGTGTCATCCAGCCTTCAGATGATATTCTACAACTACATTCTGTGAAGGGTCCAGCCCTAAGAGCAAACTCAATCCAGGAATATCGTTTGTTTTGAATTAGTTGTGCTGATTTAGGATGGAAGAGTTAACAAGAACATAGCTTAAGTAAACAAATTTCCCTCTGTTCAGGTTTTAGCGGGTGAAGTACAAAAAACACTCAAATAACAAAATAAGAATTTATGAATATATGAAATAGAGTGGGCCTACGGTTGAACAATTGGGAACCACGGCAAAGTGGGCTGAGAATTACGCTTGCTCTGACTTTGAAAGCTAATAACTTCACAAAAACCAAACTAAAGTCGATGGATTTTATAGAACGTTTACTTGAATCTATATTAAACATTTTGTTCTTTCAGGATTTTTAAATCAATGAAAATCAAAAAAGAAAATGGTACTCATTCAATCCTTGCGGATTCGTCCTGACATCACATCTTCGAGAAACGCTGGACGCGCGCGAAAATTTATCCCTTCAAAGCAGAGATTAACAGTCGCCATGTTGTCCTTTGGCTGAGAAATTTCCGGAAAGACAGATCAATAGTTACTCGATCCTCTGCCGAAATACTATCGGCCAAAAATCTCATTTAGATATCAAATCGATACTCATTCGCTCGATCCCCGTTATACGCTCGAACCATCTCATTTTTCGACTAGATGCGAAATAGAGAACCTCACAAAAACTTTAATAACTTGAAAAGCTTTAGGTTAGACGAGCTGATTTTCAAGACATATACACAGAGAAGCATAACAAAGAAAATGTTCATGAAAGTTTTGTTTGTTTGTCTGATTTGATAGGTTTTTTTTTCGTGTTTTTACAGAGGACGCTCGAGTAGATATCCCACTCGCCAGAAAATTCTGATCGATTGACAATCATACGCTCGAGAGTTTTGTCAGTTTCTGAAAAACAGAGGACTTACGGGGAAAAAAAGAGGTTCTCATGAGAAAGACAATGAAATTTTCTTTTGAATCCTGGATTTTTATTAACATCAGATACAATATTTGTGCTGCTTTGGTGGTCTGATTTCAGCGCTCGCGCCAATCGGCAGTGCATTGTTTACAGAACGCGCCTTTGGTTACCGTGGAAGTGAAATGCATTCGAAAGTGGGGAAATCTGCCGTCATTTGAAAGCGCCGATTTCGTGCGCCCGCGAGCCCATCGTGTGAAGACAATTCTGAGCGCAGCGCTTGGCGGTGGCCTCAATCTCATTGTTGATACGTGGCCACCAAATGTATTACCGTGCTACTCCCTTCATCTTCACAATACCGATGTGACCCTCATGTAGTATGTCAAGAACTCGCCGCCGAAGCTTGGGTGGCACCACCACACTGTTACCCCACATGATGATGACACCATCGCTGCAGTCGTGCTGCCGTGGTAACTGGAACTGCCTTTCCGAGATCCATGATATACTTAAGAGGCTTGTGATCCGTAATCAACTTGAACTTCCGCCCCTCTAGGTACATCTGAAACTTCCGCACGCCCCAGTACAAACTCATAGACACTTTTTCAATTTGAGCATATTTTTTCTCTGTCTTGCTCAATGACGGGATGCGTATGCAATTGATCTTTTACTGCCATCTGCTAAAACATGTTACAGGACCGCCCCTAGCCCATAAGATGAACTGTCGCAGACGAGGATCAACGGTAAGGGTAAGTCTGGGTTAAAGTGTGTAAGGACACGCTCCTCCGACAGCATGCCCTTGACCTTCCTGAAATTCTGCTCCTGTTGAACACCCCAGACCCACGACACGCCCTTCTGTAGTAGCTGGTGTAAGGGTTCTAGGTGAGTTGCCAAATCAGGCAAGAATCGTGAGTAGTACTGTACCATTCCTAAGAATGAGCGCACCTGTCCAACATTCTCTGGGTTGGGGAGTTGTGTCATAGCTTCAGTCTTGGTCTTGGACTAATGGAGACCATCCGCAGAGATTATGTGACCCAAGTATTCCACTGAATCACACATGAATGTGCACTTCTTTCTGTTGACCCTAAGGCCAAAGTCCTCCAGCCCAAAACCTTTTCCAGAGTGGAGATATGCTCTCCCGGGCTGGAGCCTGTAATGATTATATCGTCAAGGTAACACTGCACGTGTGGTATACCTTGTAGGACCTGGTCCATCGCCCGCTTCCAGATTGCTGGAGCTGAGGGGATGCCATATGCAAGTCGCTGATACTGATAGAGGCCGCGTGTTGTATTTATCGTCAAATACCGCTTGGCGTCTTCTTCCAGCTCCATCTGAAAATATGCTTGCCTCAAGTCTAGTGTACAGAACTTTTTCCCCCCACTTGAGCTAGCATATATCTCCTCGATGCGTGGCAGTGGATACTCGTCCACTCGCAATTGGGGATTGACTGTGACCTTTTAAAAAGTCTCCACAGACCCGCACCTATGTCCTTCTTGAATGGCGTTACAATTGGGGCCGCCCAGTCACAGTGGTCCACCTTCTTAATTATTCCTTGCGCTTCTAAAGCTTCCAAACCACGCTCCACAGCAGGCATCCGGGCCAGCGCAACAGGGCGAGCCTCGAAAAACTTAGAAACAACATCGTCTTTCAACTGGATACTAGCCCTGATGCCCTTAAGTGTTCAAGGTCTTCCTTGAAAACTGAAGCATTGCTGCTAAGTACATCCTCTAAATTCTTGCTTGCGGATAGATTAAACAAGGGCCAGTTCAGGGTGGTTGAATGTAGCCGCTCCCTGCCGAACAGGGTGGGTCCATTCCCGGGAATGACATATAAGGGAAGGGAAGTATCTTGGTTTCCGTAGCGCACTTTGACTGTTATGGCTCCAAGCGGAACTAAGTTATCTCCTGTGTAGGTATGTAGTTTTAGATCAGTATGTTCCAGGGGCACATGACGCAAACATTCGCGGTATTTGGCCTCGCTTATAACTGAGACAGCAGCCCCAGTATCCAGTCCATTTGTAACCCAATCCCTTCTACCAATATGTCGACACTGAAGGGTTTCCTAGAAGCCCACTTCATACAATTCATGCCACCCATCGTCACCCTCTGTTTCCTCTCTCCCACAGTTTTCGTTCATAACCTTGAACCCCTGTATGGGTTGCCTGTGGTTTCTCATTAGGCTTGACCTGCCGGCATGCTCTCTTGATGTGCCCTATTTTGCCATAGGAGAAACACTTGGATTGACTGAAAACGCAGGACCGCGGGTCGTGCTTCCCGTTACAGCGGTAACATTTCGAAACTGTAGCACTCTGGGGTGGTTTGCTAGGGTTCCCTGTGGTATCTCCATCTCGAAAATTTGCTTTTGGCCATTATTTCCCTCCAGTTTATTTACCTCGGAATGGAACACTTCCGTCCTAAATGCCAAGACATCTTTATTTGCCTGTTCGACCGCCTGGCACTTTCGCACAGCATTTTCAAAGTTCAAGTCAACGAGTTTCTCTTTCAGTAGTTCTCTCAACATCTTGTCGTCTCTAATTCCAGACACTAACCTGTCTCGCAATTTTTCGCTTCTTACTTCATCGGAAAACTTGCAATCTCCAGCCAAGTGCTTCAGCGTAGCCACGTACTCGCTTACGGACTCCTCTGGTTTGCGATAACGGTTTTTGAACTCGTATCGCGCCACAAGGGCAGACTTCTCTGGCTTCGTGTGTTCTTTTAGTGTTTTCAAAATAACATCATACGTTATCGTGTCGTCCTTCGGTTTCGAAGGCTGTACCAAATCCTTCAAGAGTTGGAACGTATCGGGATTCAGATTAGCTAAAACAATTGCTTTCTTGGTCTTCTCTTCCGTTGTTCGCAATGAAATAAAAATCCAACTGTTCAGTGTACTCCCAGTCGCCGCCCGGGTGAAACTTGTTTACCTTAACCGAATGTCGCCGTGTCTCCCATCTCTGACTCAATTTTTAGGGTTTCTCTTGTTCTATTTCGACCAAATCCTTTCCCTCATCGCTTAAGAACATGTTCCAGATGCTCGTCGCCAATTGTCAAGTCTTGAAGACACAATTCTGAGCGCTAATCTAAACACAACACTGAGCTTTTACTTTCAAGAACAGAGCTCGACAAGTTCGGCGCGCTCTCCCGGGCAAGCACGCTATCTCTATGGTAACATCAATCAATGAACAATGCATAACATCTCAAAAAGGTTACGAAAGACTCAAATGTCTTTGTTAACGTCGTCGACGACGTACGTTTTCTAGCGAAACCGGTATTCGTTTATCTCTGTGCCACTCTTAAACAAGCGAAAGTGAAGATTCATACTTAAATTTAATAGGACAAAATTACCATGCTAGCTGATCTATAATTTAGTAAAGGTTACATATAGCTCTCAACTCTTTGTTGTTTTAAAAGAGACATAATTATTGTATATAAAAATGTGGAGGTGGTGGTGGTGGTGGTGGTGGTGGGGGGGGGGGGTTGCAAATTTCGGGGCGTCCTGTCTAGGGGGGGTTACGATTTTTGGGCTTAGATTTGAGGGGAGGAGGCAAAATTTTTGAGCCCAGAGTTTTGCAAAATCGCCCTCCCCCCCCCCCCCCCCCCCAGTAACTAATGACCGCTCCCTAACTATGTCTCGCTTGAATCTTTCTTGGCATCTGTTTTACACCGAAGGGGCATAGTAAGAGCATGTGATGTAGCAAGTGCTTATTTAGTACTTACCATTTTTGAATATCTCATGTTGTAGCCGAAAAACAAGTTCTTGTCAGACATTTCGTTACTGTTTTCGCAGCTCCTATTCTTGAATGGGTCGATACGCCTTGTCTGTAACTGAAAAGGCGGGCCCATTTTGTTAAAAAAAGAAAATAAATAAAAAAGGGGTTAAAATTTCCACTCGACGCGGTGCCCCATGCGTAACACCACCCTTAGAATAAATGAACTAATTCAATCAAAAAAATTGTAGAATAATTAAAGTTCACAATGAAGCGAAGAATAGTTTAAAATAGAGAATTATATGCGAAAAAAGGAAATATCGTTTTGTTGTAGGTTTTAAAACAGCGCGCGCTTGTGAGAATGTCGCCATTTATGATTGCGAATGCAGCGCGCGCTCAATGCAAAAAAAACAATTCATAGACTACAAAATATCCGCTAAATTTTGCAGATTTGTTTCCTGAAGTTAAATAATCATTACCAGGTTAAGATATAAAGATGACGGTAAAACTTGTAACCACACAACGATCTTTAGCCTTTAGCGTGCGGATATATTTTCTCATGTAATTTGTGTGACATCTCGATCTACGTCACAAATGACTGGCCCCGGGCCCTTCAGTTCACGGCCTCTTTTCCGAAGGTTGAACAAAATACCTCAATACTATAGATTTGAGTTATTCGCGCGTTTTATAGGGTCCATACGAACCACATACCTTTTGGAAGATGAAAAAATAAAAATAAATATAAAAAAGACCAAATCTATCAACTCTAAAAGGTTATATGGACTTTAAGTGATATGCACGTACTTGAGTCCACACGTTCAATGTGGTGAAAAAACGGTCGAGGGAAATGGTTTTAAGGGTGTATAGGAGCGCATTATTAAAGGTTAACACATTATCGCCTTGCAATATAGATTTACAGATAAAAGGTATTGGCCCGGTTGTAGCTTCTTTATAAGTGACATTTGACATAAACAAGGTCCCCTTTTCTAGTGATCGAGGGTGACTTCTAGTTTATTTACCTTGGTCATTTGTGTACCTGTAGTCCGACAGGACATGATTTCTAATACCCTGTACTTTGAGCTTCACTAACCTTTGTCATTTGTATTTCCGTAGATTGACCGGGCATGATTCTAATGCCCTGTTGTCCGGGGAAGGGTAAGACCCCTTGGTCACTGATGGACACCTTTATCCCAGCAACCTCAGTAATTCCTTCCAAATACTCGTTTTGTTCGATGTTCAGTTGCAAAGTCAACCCTAAATGAAAGACTTTCATCAGTTGCATAGTCAGGCTTTAATAAAATACTTTCAGTTGTAGGGTCATCCCTAAATAAAAGACTTTCAGTTACACGAGTAAGCCCTGAATAAAAAAACTTTCAGTTTCAGGAGTAAGCCCTAAATAAAAGACTTTCAGTCACAGGAGTAAGCCCTGAATAAAAAACTTTCAGTTACAGGAGTAAGCCCTAAATAAAAGACTTCCAATTACAGTAGTATGCCCTAAATAAAAGACTTTCAGTTACAGGAGTAAGCCCTAAATAAAAGACTTTCAGTTACAGGAGTAAGCCCTAAATAAAGACTTTCACTTACAGGAGTAAGCCCTAAATGAAATACTTTCAGTTACAGGAGTAAGCCCTAAATGAAAGACTTTCAGTTACAGTAGTAAGCCCTAAATAAAAGACTTTCATTTACAGGAGTAAGCCCTAAATAAAAAACTTTCAGTTACAAAGTAAGCCCTAAATGAAAGACTTTCAGTTACAGAGTAAGCCCTAAATGAAAAACTTTCAGTTACAGAGTAAGCCCTAAATGAAAGACTTTCAGTTACAGAGTAAGCCCTAAATGAAAAACTTTCAGTTGCAGAGTAAGCCCTAAAAAAGACTTTCAGTTACAGAGTAAGTACTAAATAAAAAAAGCTTTAGTTGCGGAGTCAGCCCTAGATGAAGGACTTTCAGTTGCATTCAACCAAATGTGAAAAGGATTGTATTTGACTAAATCAAGAAATGACCCACATTTTGGTTCCCAAAAAGATAGGAATAGACCTAATTTTTAACAAATCCATTTACCAGATATTTTTACCTACTCTCAATATCTCACCATTCGACTCTCCTGGTATGGATGACGAATACGGATCAACCTTTTCGCCATTGTGTGTTTGAGCAGAGTTAAACATGTAACAGTTTCCAAAATTATCGTTCCAGATTTGTGTCCAAGATGTAGGTATAGTTGGGTCGTTGGAATTTCTATAATTCAATAATAATCCAATATTATCAATAAGAGAACTGGTACGAAAATGTTTCATTCGTACTAAACAAATAAATCTTACTCCTCCCCCCCCCCCCCTCGCCCCTTCACCTTCCATAGGTGGATTAAGGATTTTTGAAACGGGAAAACAGATAGTTTCAGCTGCTCCTGAAAAGGTTTTCCACCCAAAGCACATTTGCAGTATAAAGAATGTCATAAGATATAATTATTTATCACATCCCGAGTCCACCAATTGCACCGATACCTGCAATTTACACCATTGAAATTACACGAGAGAAGTATGTCCTCAAGTTGATGTGCAGCGGACACGAGTTCCCTGTAGTTATCGTGAGTCGTCACGGCGTGTAAAATTTCAATCTTTTTCGTTTCTTCGAAGGAAAGATCTTGGGGATCAACAAACGCATTTCTTGAATTGCTGGACTTTCTTGAACTTGTTTCTAATAATAAAATATAATAGGTATTAGATTTAACAAGTAAGTAGATATGGGTTATATAAGTTCCTGTACTTGCAAAATGGGGAACGGGATTTGTTAATATTTGAGGCCGGGAAGCGAAGTCTGTTCTATCGCATCATAACATCAAGCTCACTTTTTGTAATGTTGATGATTTCGTCGAATTTTGTCCGTAGTTTGGGAGGCAACCGGCTCGCTCGCAGTACGTTCATGTTGCATATGGTCACTACCGGAAAATCGAGTTTCTGTGACAGAATAGAATTATCATTAGTACCTCGGTGTATTAGTGCTTATTACATAAGGAATAGATGGCCGAGAGTATCTACGTACCCACCTGATGCGCCTTACATGCGACCATGACAACCAATCATAGTAGAGATACGAGGAAATTTAAAGCCGCATTGTCACCAGTTTACTTCCGGTCAATAAGGTAACAATCCCCGATGATTTTTAACTTTTAATTTAACTTAAATTTTAAAAGCAGCGTGTCTATCAGAATTTTTTTCAGGTTGTGACAGATAATTTAGAGCGGATGGCCAGTTAAATAGTGCGGATTCTTTTGTCTCTTGTCGGTTGAGGTTTCCTTTCGGCCCTCCGGAACTGGTGACAACGACGACGGCAACACGAACCGCAACGGCAGCAAACAATGGAAAACTCAAAGAGCCAGACCTGAAATGCACTCTGAAATGGATTTTGCCTGATATACTTCAGCCGTTTTTTTTTAATGTGACAACTTTAAGTTTCACGGTTTAGTGAGGGCGGGGTCGTGTGCGCTGAAAACTATATTATCCTTCTTCGCTATGTTAAAGAAAAAATGGGCACAAGGCATTAAATATTTTTTTTTCGAAACTCGTTCTCCCTGCAGTCGCCGTTGTAATTGCTTAAATTCCCTACTTGACATACAGTTTACAACCATGAGCGTGGGTTGGTAAATCCACGCAAACAATCCCCCCCCCCCTGGATCAGCCACTGCTGAGAATTTATTTCTTGAATTTAGAGAATAGGGGGAACGTTTACGGTACCTGGGCATGTTTCAGCTGTGTTCTTGTCTTGATTGGTTTGCTGTTGTATTGATTGACAAGGCCCACCAATTGCCACGCAAACACGCAGTAAGCCGCAAGACAAAACATCACCCAGTAGATTCGCCATTTTGAGCCAGCGGTCGCGCCTAGTTGCCCAAAGCCATGCGCAGTAGTCTCTTGAAGGAACTGATTAATTTGTTCCAAAGCCGTCTCCGTAGGGTCTGTGTTACGCAGCATTTCTTTATTGCATGGCAGTTTCAACATACATCAGCTAGGTTATTTATGGCCATCTATGGGGAAAGATGTACAATGATTTAACATTTCTTGCGCGCAGAATTCCTTGCGCACGGGAAGAATGTCGTATGCAAAATCTTTAGAAATATACAGTCTGGAACTAATTATTAAATAAAGACTTGGTATTTTCGAATTTAATTTTCGGTACCTTCACCCTTGCCATATGGTTGGGTTTTGATATTCAGCATGGAAGAGTGCAGGTAGTGAATTGGTTTAATTGCTCATTATAAATACAAGGGATGCATACGAGCTTCAACGGGATGTATCTATATACATCCTCGCATTTATAATGAGCAATTCAATTCAATTCATCAGCCCCGCTCTCCCCTGCTAAATATCAACCCTCCCCCTCCCCCCGGGGCTCTTAGCTACTTGCCTATTAATGAGGTTTGTACGTGAAATAAAGCCCTACAGAAAACAATGGAAACTGTTGATACAATGACATCCAGTGAGCCTAAATTAAGTTTGTAGCGAGGTTCCTGTAATGAATAAACGAATTTTAAATACAAGGAAACATTATTATTTGCCAAACTTTGTTCCATTTTCCATTCTCTTATCGTCAAACTTTTTTGAAATAGGTGTACATACTCAGAATTTAATAATAAGCTTACATAACATTTTATTAAACTTGGCTATTCGACCGACAGTTCAGTTGAAGACAGACAGAAACTTACATTGAAATGAATCTGTCTCGCTTATGTCACGCACGAGACTGTGATGTTAGATAGCGTTTTACAGCTTTATATCTCGCTCGGTTTTCCCTTTGTATTCTTGTTTTTAAGACTCTACATACGAGCTGCGCTCGTTCGTTTGTTTTACACAACTCGTGGATAAAAATCGTACGCGCTCACCAACCGTGAAATAACCTATAATAATTATCAAAGTGACACTGGATTTTATCTCCTACAACTGTCGGGATAGGTCTTCAATGGACTAAATACCCTAAAGTTTCCAATTTATTCAAATAAGCCAATAATTTCTAAACCAAGTGAGTTCAAAGTATCCTATATTTGTCGAGAAAGGGCAAACGATTCTAAATTAATTGAGCTATGCTGTCGGAATTGAATGTTTTTCCTTGCTTATATACACTATAAAATCGTTATCAGATTGACATTTCCTATTTTTAATAAGAAAGGGCAAGCGAATCAAAATCGAGTTTCGGTGTATGTATGGGATATGTTTAATGAATTGTATCACTTTTCTTTTTATTTGAATCTGAATTCAGATTCGCTTACCCTTTCTCGACAAATATAAAATACTTTGAACTCACTAGGGAGACAGTTTGCCGTGATATTTTCGTAAATTGAGAGCTGTAGACACGTAGAAAAATATAACTTAAAAGTGTTATTAAAATTACCATTCTCGACAAATATAGAATACATTGAAATCACTAGTAAGACAGTTTACTGGGTTATTTGAATAAATTTAAAACTGTCGGGCATTTAGTCCATCCAAGACATGTCCCGATTGTCGGGCATATAGCCACTGCGTTAAAAAAAGGGGGGAAAAGGCAAGATAAGGTTAGGAGACAAAACTAAAGTAAAATTAGAATTTCTTGTTGGCATAACTTCATTCAACAATCCCCACGGGGATGCTCAAGCGCTTAAATTGCTCCAGCGTAATGTATTCAAGGTCACTGCTTACTTGACTTCGCACACTTCTTGTAACCGAGTTAAATTTTCCTTGTTCTCTGATGATTGTATTTCTGCCCGTCAGTATACACACTGTTACCCTGGGTACCAGAGTCTCGAGCTTCGTTCGTTTACCATGCGCTGACTACTGACTGACTATGAGGAGCGCAGCGACCGCTCCTCGTAGTCTGTAAAGGACGCAAAGTAAACAAACGAAACTCGAGACTCCGATAGGGTAACGCACTGTATGTATTAGAAGCTCATGTATAAGAAATAAATGACGCCGGCACACGTGCCAAACCCCTCAACGCTTGTTGTTGTTTTTATTTATCAACTAGAAATATTTTCTATTCGCCTGAGCGTAGTGAAAGAGAAAAGAATAAATATGTTATGTTTTTGTTTTTAATACTTCTTTATCACACTAAAACTTCACACCATATAGAAAAACACAAACATTTTATCGCTTTAGTGTGAACAAATCTCACTAAGTTTTGAAACACCGGCGAGGCAAAGTATTGAAGTTTTGATACTTGCAAACTGACTCGACCTATCTACACTTTATCCTCTCAAGGCACGGATTGCTTCACTAACCTGCGAGAGTTAGATCTCGGATTCTTTACACCTGCGTGACTTGTAGTAAATTTCGTTGATTTTTCGGTCTTAAGAAGGGACTTTCATGGCGACGGTGATCTCTAAGAGCACACTTGAGAAAATGGATGGAGATGGCATTTATTACCTCTACTCTCCTCTTTTGAAATGATTTCCTTTAAATACAAAGCGAGGGGCCTTCTGTTTTTTTGATGAATAATTTAGTTACGAGGTAATTGAAATCTGTAACCAAGACAACGGCACAGTTATGTAAAGGGTAAATGTAATTGTTATGACACTTATCTTATTATTCTAAAGATTAGGAAAATAGCGAAAATGAGAACGCTGTTCGTAATTTTATTACGTATTTTAATTTTATTGGTATCGAAAAGATTCAGCAAAGATCATCCAGAAAACAAGCACTGGTCAAAAAGCGCCGGAAATGCGGGAAAATGTATCTTCGCAAAGGATATTACGGGAAAATATTGAGGTTTGCATGCAGAAGAAAATGTTTACAGCATTCTATATACCATAGGAATTAATTATTTACTATTATATAATTATCATGTTTTTGTTGGCCTTTGTGCAGCCGGAAATACAATTTAATTTTTTTTTGGTTTGGATCGGGTATTCGTACCAAGACGTAGGGGCCTAAAGTGGTGTGGTAATAAGGTGGGTGTGATCATATTGTATGGTGATGTTGGAGGGTGATGGTGAATGATGGCTTGTAAGGTAATGTAGAGTGGAGATGGTAGTAATGTAATTACGGTGAAAAGGTGGATAGGTTAGACTAGTTGGTGGTGGAGGGTGGTGAAAAGATAAAGTGGGACTATAGAATAGGTTGTGGTAGTGTGTGGTGGGTAGGTGAAAAATAAAAAAAAAAAATAAAAATAAATAATAATAATAATAATAATAATAATAATAATAATAATAATAATAATAATAATAATAATAATAATAATAATAATAATAATAATAATAATAATAATAATAATAATAATAATAATAATAATAATAATAATAATAATAATAATGATAATGATAATGATAATGATAATGATAATGATAATGATAATGATAATGATAATGATAATGATAATGATAATGATAATGATAATGATAATGATAATGATAATGATAATGATAATGATAATGATAATAATAATAATAATAATAATAATAATAATAATAATAATAATAATAATAATAATAATAAACTTGGCGCAAAGATAGCCTTTTTGGTTTGGATCGGGTATTCGTACCAAGACGTAGGGGCCTAAAGTGGTGTGGTAGTGAGGTGGGTGTAATCGTATGGTATGGTGATGTTGGAGGGTGATGGTGAGGGATGGCTAGTAAGGTAATGTGGAGTGGAGATGGTAGTAATGTAATTACGGTGGGGAGGTGGATAGGTTAGACTGGTAGGTGGTGGAGGGTGGTAGAAAGATAAAGTGGGACTTTAGAATAGGTTGTGGTAGTGTGGTTGGTAGGTGAAATAATAATAATAGTAATAATAGTAATAATAATATGGTGTGGTAGGGAGATGGTTAATGGCTGTGTTGGTGGTGAAAAATTTTTTTTCGGTACGGTGTATAGGTGAGAGTGGTGGTGAGGGGGATGTGGAGTAGATAAGGCTTTTAATTTAGCTTGATGGGTCTATGTGATTTAAAATGGTGGTGGTGCGGAGGACGGTTTAAAATATGTGAGGTTATGGTGTACATGTGGGTGATGATGTATCGTTATGATGTTAGGTGATCGTAAGGTGTTGGACTTTTTGGTTTGGGTCGGGTATGATCATGACGTATGGTAATGTTGGAGGGTGATGGTGAAGGATGGCTAGTAAGGCAATGCAGAGTGGAGATGGTAGTAATGTAATTACGGTGAAGAGGTGGATAGGTTAGACTAGTAGGTGGTGGGGGGTGGTGAAACGATAAAGTGGGACTATAGAATAGGTTGTGGTAGTGTGTGGTGGGTAGGTGAAAAAGAAAAAAATAGTAATAATATGGTGTGGTATGGAGATGGCTAATGGCTGTGTTGGTGGGGGGAAAATTGGTATGGTGTATAGGTAAGAGTGGTGGTGGGGGAGATGTGGAGTAGGTGTAGTTGTGGGAACTATTAGGTATGAAATAGTATATCATGACCGTTACTATGACAATATGGAGTATGAATCTAATGCCTAAATGATGTAAAAAATGAACAGGAAATATGTCCAAAAGGTGTACAAAAAACCACCAAAAATAATAGAATAGTTTCTATTACAGCGAAAGTAATTGTAAAATAAATTGTAGCGCAGAAATATTATAAGAAATAATATTATAAGACTAAAGAAAACAAAGAAAACTAACTTTTCTGTGTTAAGAATAGAACGGAAGTGACGTAGCACTTATGCATATTCGGTAAGTTAATTATGCGACCAAATTTAGAACGAACGAACGCTTTGACACAAGCCGATGCGTTACCATGAAATAGACAAGTTCACGTGAATGATGCGAATTTGCACGGAAAATATGTGTATTGATGGAGTAACATGAAAGACAAAGGGCTCTAACAGCGATGGCAAAAGGTTAGAGTGTTAAATGAGGTCGCACGTGTTATAGGAACGGAGATAATTGCTTGTTTAAACTCGAGTGACCTCGTGCCTGACCCGATGAGTAAATTGTAAGTGAAGAAATTCACAAAGCAGAAACTAGCTTGGAGTTGTGTATAAGAACAAAATCATTCTCCAGAAAAGAATGTAAAACAGATCTCCCCCATTCATAATGAGGTCGTACGTGTTATAGGAACGGAGATAATTGCTTGTTAAAACTCGAGTGACCTCGTGCCTGATTAGATGAATAAATTGTTAGTGAAGCAATTAACAAAGCGGAAACTAGCTTGAAGTTGTGTATCGGAACAAAATCATTCTACAGAAAAGAATGTAAAACAAATCTCAAATGATTGTAATAAACGGAGAAGTTATTCTGTCAGGTTATGTACGGGTGGTTAGGATTATGGGTTATGAGACGATCGGTTAAGGTTGTTATAAGAGATGGGGTTGATAATAAAACGACATGAGAGTTATGAATAAAGGGTTTTTTTTTGTTTAGTGGAGAAGGTAGTTAGTAAATATGGTATTATGTGGAGATTGAAACAGTTAAAATCGGAAGCTTGTGGCGAGTGTTGTGTAGCGGATGTGAAGAGGTGATGGCGGCATTAATAAAATCTGATAAAGGGGGATAATGTGAGTGTGAACAGAATGATAAGCAGGGATATTGTGAAAAGACTGTGTAGTGTTTATGAGAAAGTGTGTAGGGTGGGAAAGTAATGTGTAGGATAAGAGAAACAAAAGTGTTTGGATTGTAGGGAGGAAATGGTGAGCGGTAATGGGGAGGGTGAGGTATGTGTGGAGGTATGTATCTAATGAAGTGTGTAAATGGTATGACTGACAGGCGAAATTAAACAACAACAGAGACCGAATGAGTGTTGCGAAAACGCCGAGAAAAGATAAAAAATACTGTAGCGGTGAAAGGGGGTATTGCGGACAATGGAAATTGATGCTAGTAAAACGGCGAGAAGAAGATGAAGTAGGGGCGCGGGAGGCGACAAAGGGAGCGCGGTGAGAGTGGAGATGACGCTGAAACGTTAACAAGACAGGAAGGATAGTTTTCCCCAGATGAAGCGATAATCGGTGGTAAGAGATAAGGGGAAAAGGCAAAGGCACGAAGAAAACAACCGGCATGTATATGCAAAATGGACATAACAAAATAAACCAATAAGACAAAAGTGTGTAGGTCGTTTCAAAGAGCTCTGCGAAATGTAGAACTAAAGGCATATAACGCCAACCAAGACTTCTCATCAGGGGGCGAGGTCTATTGGTTGGTCATATACGAACCTGGAGATTAAAGCGGGGGGACTTAGGGGAAAGCTAGGGGAAAAGCGGCGATGATGGTGGGAGTAAAAAGGGGAAAAAACTAGGGAGATGATTCGTATATGAAGCGTGTTTCGAATGATAAGGCCCTCATCACCCGCCCCTACACGCTCGTTAGTAATGCCTCTAGTGAAGCGTGGTGCATGCAATTGCCAAACCTGTGTATCGCCTGGCTCCGCCTGAGTACATGGCTTGGTCTGAAAAGTAAAAAGTAGCGCGCAGGGGAATGAGGTAAAGAGAAAAAAAGGATAGAGGCTGAGCTAGGAGGGGGGAGTGTGTAGTGGATAAAATGGTGCATGTGGTGGTCCTGGCTAGTGGCTGTATGTGGTGGATTAAATGATAAATAAGTGTGGGAAATTATGCATGTAGCCCGGAAGGGGAGAGAATACGGGTGTCTTAATGTGATAGCTAGTATGTAGGATGTGTGGGAAGGAGGGTGTACATACCCGAGATGTGTATTCGCGGGGCTGAGATTGCCTGTCTTGCAGGTATTCCGTATGTAGCGAAGTGAGGGGTTATGAGGGGATTGCGCTCGTGGTTATACGGGTATTAGATGAAAATAGATATCACTGTTTCCGTTTCCGGTTATTGTACATCCGGGTATTTATTAAATTGGTTGCGGTGTGGTTTACAAAATGGGCTAAATACGGCGGATGAATACAACGAATGATTATATTATTGTACGGGAATATTTTAGAAGTGTTCTGTGCTGGATACTGAGGGGATTGCGCTCGTGGTTATACGAGTATAAGATGAAAATAGATGTCGCTGTTTACGGTTTCGGCCATTGTACATCCGGGTATTTATTAAATTGGTTGCGGTTTGGTTTACAAAATTGGCAAAATATGGCGGATGAATAAAACGAATGGCTATATTATTGTTCGGGAATATTTTGGAAATGTTCTGTGCTAGATAGGATGACGGGGTGGCATACGCTGAGAGGATGGAGTGTTGGTGAGGAGCCAGGTGAGGATATTCAGGGCAGTAGCGTGTGTTACGTAGGAGTCTCGTGGAAGTTTTTCTACGGTCATTGTTGAGGCCGGTATGTCTATAGCTGGAGATGATGGCTTGTTGTTGGTGGATCGGGGATGTACTTCTGTAGAAGGACTGTTTTTATTGGTGTGGATATGCTGTGTGGTACAGGAGACTTGTAGGGTTCCTTTTGTCGTTCTATTAGGCCTGTGGGTTTATGGTTGTAGATGGCTGGCTTCCGAGTTTTTATCCAGTGTATATATATCAGTTATATTTCTGTAGAGGGGCTGTTCGTCTGTTCTTGAGGGTCTTGGTAGTGGTGAATCGTCTTCGGTGATTGGCTGGCTTGGAGTGGATATGGCGTGTTGCTTCCCTCTGCGTACATCTCATTTGACTCGCTCTTGTGGTTTGAGTTGATGTGGTGTTGGTGTAAGGTGTGAGATGTGGTGAAAGTGGTGATGTGTTGTAAAGTGTATCTATGGAGTGTGTGTCGTGGATGTGAACTGTGGACTAGTGTGTCTTTAAGGTTTTTGTGTCTGGTGAATGCTGTGGTAGGGGGTGAGGGGAATATGGAGGATAGTTCCTGGTCGCTGGATATGAGTTCCCAGTTAGCATGAAGGATGCGGGGGATGGTTGATGTGTTGTGATTGAACTGTGTGATGAAAGGTATGGCAGGTGGGGTGGGGGTGGTTGTTGGGGTGGCTGTGGGAGTGTTGGGGAATAGGAGTTGGTGTTGCGTGTAATGGCTTGCTTTGGTGAAGGCGGTGTGGATGACATGATCAGGGTAACCACGTGATAATAGTATGCGTCTGAGTGTAAGGAGTTGTGATTTGTAGGTATTTGTGTCGGTTGTAATGCGTCTGTAGCGGAGGGCCTGGCTATAAACAACACTGTGTTTGCAGGATAGTGGGTGGTGTGAGTGGTAGTGTAGAAGTAGCGTGCTGTCTGTGGGTTTGGTGTATAGACTGGATATGAGGGTGTGTTGGGGTGTGACGTGGATATAGGTGTCGAGAAAGTTAATGCGGGTGGGAGAGTATTCATGGGTGAATTTAATGGTGGGGTGTATGCTGTTGATGTATTGTAAGAAGTTGAGGAGGGATGGCTCGTCATGAGTCCATATCATGAAGATATCATCAATGAAGCGGAGCCAAGTGTGTGGGGAGTGTGGCAGGGGGTTGTTGCGGAGGAGTTGGTGTTCCACAGAGGCCATGAATAGGTTGGTGTAGGAGGGTGCCATGCGAGTTCCCATGGCTGTACCGCGGAGTTGTAGGTAGTGTTTGTTGTCGAATTTGAAATAGTTGTGTTTGAGGATGTAGTTGAGGAGGCTGCGAAAAACATGGATAGGAGGGCGTTTGTGTGCGGGTAGTGTTTGTATGTATGAGAGGGCGGCAGCTATACCCTCCTCATGTGGGATGTTGGTGTAGAGAGACGCGACGTCTATTGTGACAAGAAAACATGTGTCTGGTAGTGGTGTGGGGAGGGACAGGACTGTTTGCAGGAAGTGTGTGGTATCCTTAATGTAGGAGGGGATGTGTGGTACAAATTTCTTGAGGTAGTGGTCAAGAAAGATGGAGAGTTTTTCTGTGGGTGATTGGCAACCTGAGATTATTGGGCGGCCTGGGGTGTGGGGTTTGTGAATTTTGGGTAACATGTAGAACTGGGGTGTGCGTGGGGGTGTGTGGGGAAGTAGGAAATCGTGAGTAGGTTCATCGATTATGTTGTCTTGCAGCAGTTGGTGAATGTATAGGGAAATGTTATGTGCAAGGGAGGGTATATGGTCATGGGAGACTGTGGAATAATAATTGGTGTCATTGAGTTGTATGTTGGCCTCTAGTAGGTAGTCTTTGGTGTCCCAGAGAACGATGGCTCCCCCTTTATCGGCTGGTTTGATGATGGTGTGGGGTAATTGCGATAATTGTTTAAGTGCGGTGCGTTCAGACGGTGTGAGGTTGGGTGTGTTTGTGTGTGGGGGGGTGGGTGTGTTGGTGATTTGGTGTGTGATGGTATTGGTGTAGGTGCGTAATGTGTGGTTGGGTGGGGTGGGTGGGTCCCAGGAGCTTGGGGTTCTAAAAGGGTGTTGGGGAGTGTGGGGCTGGTTGCGGAAGTGGTATCTAAGGTGCATGAGTCTTGTGAATTTCCGAGATGCTGTAAGAAGTGTTTGTCTAGGTGTGGGAGGAGGGGTGGGGACGAATTTGAGACCTTTGTGGAGGACTGAGGTCATGTCTGGTGTGAGGGTGTGTGTGGAGAGATTTACTATGGCTTTGCGGTGTGTGTGTTGTGTAAGACGTTTGAGGTGGGACCTTTTGCGTTGGTTTTGGTAGTGCGAGGGGGAAGGCGGCGGTGGTGTACTGATAGTGATAAGAAGGAGAGTGTTCGGGTGGGAGTGCGGGGGTGGGATCTATGTAGTCATATATTAGGGTGACGGTGGGTGTTGGAGTTGGCATATTTGTTATGTCTGTATGGGTTTGGCGGCGGTTTGAGTTTGTTGTTGTAGGTGGGCGTGTGATGGCGTGAAGGAGGGGTGGTGGGTGTGTGATGAGTGGTGTGGGTGTATGGTGTTGCGTGTGTGTGTTCGCAGTGTAGTGGGGGGAGTGAAGTGGTTGTTGGTAATAGGATGGTGAAGTTGAGTGATAGGGGTGTCTGGTGACTATGTGTAGAAGGGGAGGTGGTTGTAGGTGGGGTGGTTGTATGTGTTTTGAGTGTGTGGTGTTTGGGGAGTAGGATGGTGTGGGGGTCCGTATGCCTAGGGGTTGTGGTGGTGGCATGTTGGGGTGGAGTTGAGGTGTGTAGGTGGGGTTAGTGGTGTGGGTTAAAGGGGTGGAGTGTGCTAGTGGTATGAGGTGGGTATGGGAGGGTGTGGGTAGTAGGGCGTGTTTAGTGGTAGGTGTGGGGAGGAGGGCTGGGCGGTGAGGTGTGGTGGGAGGGGGTGTAGTGTGGTGTGGTGGGGGTGTTGGTAGTTGAGGGTTTGGGGGGTGAGGTGTGTAAAAGTGGCTAGGTGTGTGAGAATGTGTGGAGTGTGGCGGTGTGGTGGAGGGGGTCGGGGGGCTAGGGGGGAGCTGTAGTGAATTATGAGGTTGGTGGCTGGGGCTGGGTGGGGGGGAGATAGATAGTAGGGCATCGAGTTGCGTGGGGGAGAGGTCGTCAAGAAAATTATGGGTGGGAGATGTTGTGTGGGGGGGGGGGGGTGAGGCATGTTGGAGTAAAATATCATCTTCAATGTAGGAGGGGTCTGTGTGATAAGGGGTGTTGGGTGTTGAGGTGTGGGCGTGTGGGTGGATTGGGTTGTGGCAGTAGTGGTTAACACGTGTGGGCGTACAACAGGTCCTGTTGTGCCATAGCGACGGCGGGTGGAGGCTGTGGAGAGATTATAATGATGAGTGTAAGCAATATTGAAGGGAGGGGGGTTGTGTTGTCAAGTGGATGGAGAACCCAGGTTTCTAATCAAGGAAGAAGAAGTCGGTTTTGACAGAAACCGAAGCCATAACATGTGTTTAGAAAGCCCGGGATTCGACCATGTACAACTGGATGAAGATACAAGTTTTCAGGAACAAAAGGACGATAACTCATGCCCACCCATACAAGTGTTTGGAGAGCCCAGAACAAACCTAAAGGTTAGTGGAACGACCGAGCCACACACAGACTGTTAGGTAAAAAATTTTTTTGGCTGTTTTTTGGCAAACATTTTTTTCTTTTACTTTCGGGCAACTTTGGTTAGGGCATGCTAGTTAATGTTAAAAGTAGTAGATTATTTTTTATAGTATCTATCGTATAGTCTATCTATCTTTTATAGTATCTTTTATTGTATATTTTACAGTATATTTAATAGTATATTTTACAGTATCTATCTATCTTTCATAGTATCTAGTAGTAACTTAATTGTTTAGTAGTAGTACCTTGTACTTTTAACTCCGCCAAACTGTTGACGCGATTTCGGAAACGACAACGCGAGCGCCGTGAGTGCGAGTGTACAAAACGTTTAAGCGACTCAGATACTGACTCGAGCCTAACGGATAGTGACATTGACAACTCCGTGCTTACTGTGCCTCATTGCGATCGCTTAAGTGATTTACTTATTTACGAAAAAAAAAACACTTTTGCTATGGAAGATCTTGTTAAGAAAATCGAAGAGTTCCATACCGATGTTAACACTCGTTTTCGAGACCTAAGGCGGGAACAGGATGCTAGTATCGCAGGGTTAGCAGTTGAAAATGTAGCGCTTAAGGGCCTAAAATTTTCCATCCTTTTCGGGAGGCGAAGAAGAAAATGTTGCCGATTTTCTGTCAATTTTTCAACAGCCCGCTTTGTTTTGTGGCTGGGATGAGCGCAGATGGCTTTTCCACTAACTCTCCGGGATAAAGGCTCTCTCTTGATACAACACGCTAGAGGGGAAAGGTTTAACGCGCATCAATGAATTAACAGAAGCGCTGCGCACTCGTTATGCGTCCACCGCCTCGGACTGGCGACTTTTATAACTTTTGGAAAACAGGAAACAGGGTCCACACGAGTCTCTTTCAAACTATGCGGAGGACATCCGCAGGCAATGCGCGTGTTTAGGAATTTCTAAAGAGGGATGGCTCCAACATTTTGTTCGAAGATTTAAGCCCGATATTAGGGAATACGTCATTCTTTCTCAGCCAGAAAACATTGATGTCGCAGAAACAACCGTAAAAACTCAAAGAAAGCTGTTCTGCTCCCCCTCACAGCCGCAGATAAACACCAAACAAATTTCAGATGAAATTTTGAACCGAATTAATAGCGTCGTCGCTAACAAAATAATGGCAGTTTTACAGGGCCACAACGCTAATTTACATCCTTTTCTGACAAGCCAGAACGTAAGGTCAATCACATACAGTGCTATGTAAACAGAACTCTTTTACCAACTACAATGGAATCGGAAATTTTATCTCCCCACAGCACAATCCAAACAAAAGATTCGTTAGAAGTTTTGAAAGAGGATCAGTTCTCCGCGCAAAAGTCAGACAGGATTTAGAGAGGGACATGGCTGAACCGCATTTTGAGAATAGAAAAGGATTAAATTGTAAAGAGATCTCAAAGGAATTTTTTTTATGAAGATGTCCCTCGCAGAGAACGTTCTCTTGTTAAGGAAGTTATTGATGAAAACTTGAGCTCAAGTGGCACGTAGCGGAAATTCACTATGTGTACTGAACGCACAGTTGGGAATATTAAGTTCAGATTTACCAAAAGTACAAGTGCGAAACCACATTGCGACACGGACTGTCTTAGCTCAATTCAACATTCTGACGCGCAGAACAAATGTATTATACAGTTTATGGGCAACACTAACAGTATGGAAATTGAAGGCCACATTGATGACAAGCATGCTATATTTCTTGTTGATACGGGCGCCCATGTTTCGGCAATTAATAAGTCTGTTTGGGATCAGCTAACACATCAACCTTCTTTGGATAAAACAAATCTAACAGCGATTACTACGGCCAGTGGAGAGCCTTAACACGTACATGGCGCTGTTTCAATTGACATTACGTTGGGGCACAACTTTCCACTAACTGCTCATGTTATTGAAGATTTGACCTACCAATGTATTTTAGGATGAGATTTTCTGTCTTAGCACAAGGCTGATTTGAATTTTCAAGAGAGTAAACTGGTCCTCACTCTTCCGGAGATAGATTTTCCTTTTACTATATCTAATGATGCAGAGGAAAATACAGGGAAAGTAGAGGAATTATTGCAAATCAGTATTTTGTCCTGCCTCCTCAATCAGAGACCTTGATCCCAGGAAAGATTAAGGGACCAGACCATACACACACTGTAGGTTTGATAGAACGGAGAGAGGACCTCCATGACAAATTTTCAATTGAAGGTGCTACAGAATTGGTCACTGTTTCAGAAGGAAATATGGTACCTATTCGTCTGCTTAATCCTACATTAGAAGGGGTTTAAATCTATGAGAACACTAGACTTGCCTCCTTTTCAAAACTTACCAACCAAACTAAGACAATTGAGTTTCCAGGGGAACAAGATATGACCTTTCAGTCAGGTCACGCAACATCAAGTTCAACCTTTGATACGTCACACCTTCCAGACACTTCACATGCTGTTTTTTTTTTCAGATGCAAATAAGGCTAAGCTACAGCAATTGCATTATGATTATCGAGACTGTTTTGCATCATCAGTTGAACAATTAGGTAGATGCGCAATAATTGAACACATCATAGACACAGGGGATGCCCCGCCGGTAAGGCAGAGGCCTTATAGGACCACACCCGAGAAAAGAGAGGAAACCGATTAGTGGGTTACGGAAATATTAAAGAACAATGCGCCGTACAAGATGTAGTTCATGTTGTTTTCACGCTGGCCTCCTTGGTTTATTTCGATTTCTTTACAAGAGCGCACTTAGGGGAATGCGAAGAAAACCACGTTAAAAACTTGTGCGCGACTTTGCGTAGTATGACAAGTGCGCTACGAACTTCTCAACATTTAATTAGGGCGGTAAACGGAAAACCGTTTATCTATTCAAACTCACAGACACAATGTCCACCAAGATAAATAGGCTCTTCCACGACATGCAACAAGTCGATCACACATTCAGAACTTGGCAAAAACAAGTAATGCTCATGTCACGACATAATAGATGTCACTACAAACTTCTAATGGAATTTCTGTCAAAATACACGATGGAACCAAGCCGCGCAATGAGTAACCTTCTGCGATTCTTTGAGATACCGAGTACGGTGGACACTTTCATGCGTATCATCTCACAAAAATTGATTTCCATTTTCGAATTTCCGCAATTTATCATTCCGCACATTCAGTGGCGTTTTCGTGAAGATCCCGATCTCGCTTTAACAACAGACGCGTTATCACACGGTATAAATTTGATCGCAGCCGAAACAGTCGAAGTAGAGCACAGAGCGAATAAAATCAACCTTCACATTTCAATCACAGTTCCTGTTGTCAAGGATACTGGCTCCTTCTGCACATTCGAAAACCTTAACCCTTTAACTGTCAACCTAACAGGATCATGTTTTTTGGGGCCAATTCGCACAAATGACCTTGCATCAATTTACATGCTGCTCGGAAAAAATATATTGTAAAGCAAGTGCCCTAACCAAATGTTTTCAAAATATCAAAGCTTTTCTATGCCCAACCAACAGACTACATAAAATAGGTAGTAGTGACTGGCTCGGTCTTCCTTTTAACAAACATACTAAACTCACAAATGGTCATTAACCAATCAGTGGCTAAAGAACTGGATAAGGTTTACCTTACCTATGACTCTCGTTTGACAGAGCAGATCGCGGAAGCAAACAAACAAATCAATAAGATTCAAAAGGTTATATTAACCAACTCGGATCAGATTCTGCTCTATGTCATATCAGCCCTATGCATTTTAAACACGATCCTCTTCATTACGCTGTCAGTCGTGTATTACCAGCACACGTACAGTAAATGCCACGTGCCTGCCACGTGCCACAAGTGTAACCTCAAGAAGAGGAACGATACAGAGAAAGAAACACTCAAAGAAAAAACAGAGAAAAACAAAAAGGAACCGGAGCCAATCATCAAAAAGCAAGAAAACATCGAGTACAAGAGATCACTAAAACACAAGAACAAGCTTCCACCAGACGTGAGAACAACCGACAAAAACAAAAATGCGCGCCAGGACAACCAAGTACACAATACAAACAAGTCAACGGATCATGCAAGTATTAACGGACACGATTACGGATATGGACAATCATATATTACTCATATTATGTGTGAACACTATATTCAAACAATAATTGCATAACAAGAAAAAAAAGAACTATATAGGAAATACATAACGGACAAATGAACATTATTTTACCCACGTAACTATCAGCTATTACCTTGATTGATTGATTTAGTTGATGCTTATGAGTAATTAAATTTCGCTGATTTGTAGTTTTGTAGGACAGTCTTACCCGTCTTATGCGTTTCAGGGACTGAAACGAGTTTAAGAAGGGGGGACTTGTCACGGAGGAAAATAACGAAATATAGATTAACGTCATCTTTTGACAACTAAATATCTTACTTTAATTAAACACCGACCTTCCTGAAGTTAAGAACCGTTATAAGTACGTTTTGTTTATTTAACTAAAAGGCGTCTGTTTGTTAAAGCAAGTTATATCAACAAAGAAACTTTAGCTGTTCCTATGAAACAGGATTAAGCGAAAAGTAAAAAGTTGACCCTTGACCCAGTGGAAAAGTAGGAGTTGCGTGTCCCTTTTCCAGGGGTATTTGACAATCAGAATTTGGCCACCAATTCTCGGTTCGCGCTTCTTAACGAAGGAAGAAAAGTTAGGTTTGAGTTCACACAGGGTTTGCCCTGTGTAGGATTCAGACCTGGCCGTCCACGAAATTAGGATTTAGTACGGTTTAAGATTTTGAGTGCAAAAATGATTGGAATCTTGTCAATCATTATATTCATGTGTGTATCTTGCCATGCGCACTAGCAGTGTGACAAGTTAGTGTGCGACAACCGTGGTCAGTAGCAACATGTAAACATTACGTAAGTCACGGTAGCCCAAGGGTAACAAACCGACACACCCATGGGGGGGATGTCCGTTCCTCGGACGCCCATTGGCTGAAGCCTTATCTAAACAGAGCTAAAAGCTTTTATGGCTGTCAGTGTCGGATTACCTAAGGGACGCCGTTGTAGGACCATATAAAAAGGGGTGCGGTAGAAGCCGCAGTCATATATCTTGTAAACCTTTAGTTTGTAATAGCGAAGTAAAGCCCGGTACCTGTACCGCCCCCAACTACAGTCTACTCTCGTTGTTACAGAACACCAAACATATTGTAAATATGTTATAGTTGCTACTGAGAAACTTATTATTATAAGAACATTGATTGGTTGTAGTTCAATAAAATAGTGTTTATTTCAATAAAATTCTTGATATGCAAGTTTTGTATTGTGGACTTTCTTTGATTTGTAATGGGGCTATTTTGTCACACAGAAACCACAGAATATTAACCTGAGAATTTATAAGAAATTTAATACCCCTTTGTAAAGAACGCGAAAATTGACATTTAAATACACCCGAAATGCCCTTAAATTCATTATTTTAGAACATTTCATTACATTTTAAAACTGTTTAAAGGTGATATTTAAGCAGTTTTAGATTCCTCAAAATTAATTAAACATTAATTTAAACTACATTCAAGTAGGTCCTAGACTTGCCCGAAATACCCTTAAATATATTATTTTAGAACATTTCATCACATTTAAAAACAGTTTAAAGGTGATATTTAAATAATTTAAGATTCCTTTAATTGATTAAATATTACTTTTAACTACATTTAAGAAACTTCTTAAGGTATCAGAATCGGCTAATAGGGGTATTTTTTGAAAAATTGCAAAAGCAAGTGCATAAAAGCTCAGGTTTTGAAATCTTGTACCACCAAAGTACGATCATCGAGGAACAATTTTCATTATTTTTTGACACCTGATACCATTCCCTAATCAAATTAGGGTTTACCCCCCATTGAGAGTCTAAATTGGGAAAACGCATTCTATTCCTTTGGAAAAATACTTTTTGCGATTTTCGTTTTGCAGTCTTCTAGAATGTTACATTTACATAAATGTTCTTTCTAACAGCATTTAGGGATTTCTTAAAGTCACTTAAATGTACTTAAATGCAAGATTTGAAAATTCTTAAATAGCAGCGTAAAGGCAGTTAAAGATGATATTTAAGTTGTCTTTCGGAATGTTTCCAACAGGCTTAAATCTATATTTTCACCCAGTGGTGGCTTTTGTTGAAAGCAATATGTGGTAGTGCGTACACCACTGCATTATTTCTCTCTATCTCTCTTTATGATAGGTCTTTCATTCACCGAACACAAACAAACATTTTCCTAAGGGAAAGCAGAGGCATGTCTAATCTGTGGAGACATTCGTTTATGGCTTGTTATGTATAAATTATTTATTCACGCCTTGTTCTTCAAATTACCATCCCTGGAATTTTTATTTGACCCCAATTGCTCGACTCAACCAAGCTGTCGAAAGCTGCATTTCCCGCGCAGTCGTATATAAAAATCTTAATACAATGGTTTTAGTAAATTAAAATTTCTGGATAGTGACAAAAATGACGCTAAAATGTTTCATATATTTTTAAAATTGAAAGCCAATCCTTCCACATTCCTTTTGTTTGTCCATTACCGCAATTCCTTGGGGTTCATTTCGGGGACTCTTGGGGATCGTTTCGGGTCCCGGGATCAGTTGGGGTACTTTTGGGGATCATTTCGGGTCCTGGGATCGTTTCGGGTCCTGGGAATGCCAGGTAGCGCTACGGATATAACTGAAAATATTTGCGAATATACGCGGAAGACTTGGGAATATTCCACATCTTACGCAGTCGAATACTCGAGAAGACGCGGGTACGACCTCATGTCTTACCACCGGGGAAGACTTGCGGAAAACACGAGTTTACACCAGTGGATTATTAGGGGAAGACATGAGAATACGAACAAAAGGGGGTTTACCAGAGGGGGGTTATGAAGAAATGCGAATATTCGCGTAAGACATGGGGAATATTCCAGATCTTACACTGTAGAATATTTGAGTAGACGCGGAGTCGACCTCATGTCTTGGAAGACTTGCGGAAAACACGAGTTTACACCCGTGGATTATTAGGGGAAGACATGCGAATACGAACAAAAGGGGGGTTACCAAAGGGGGGTCATGAAGACATGCGAATATGCGCGTAAGACATTCCAGATCTTACACTGTAGAATATTCGAGCAGACGCGGTGTCGACCTTATGCCTTACCATCGGGAAAAACTTGCGGAAAACACGAGTCTACTACACCCGTGGATTATTAGGGGAAGACATGAGGTAGACACGAAGTATGTACCTTGTCTTCCATGTGGTGAAGATTAGATGAATACTTACATCCTTTCGCTTGTCTTCACACGGTGTATATTAGGGCATTACTTGTTGTAATTAATAGTCTTGAGTATATTCGGAGAATACTTAAGGAAGACCGGGGCATATTTACCCCTAGTAGGAAGACGTAAGGAAGACGGAGGAAGATTTCGAATATTACTTTAATCCGCCTTCGGAGTATATTTGAAGATACTCGACTTTTTTTTGCGAGAATTCACAAGAATTATCGATGATCCGGACAATTTTAGTGCACGTGCTGTGAACGTCCTGGAAACACAACAATTCACAAGAACTCACAGGATCTCACAAGATAGGGGAACAAGATCGGGAACCACAATTCTTAACAATTCTTGACATTTCTCGAGACTTCTTGTGAATTCTTGAGAATTCTTAGGTTTTCCCGGCGTTTGTTGGGAATTCACAAGGATTCACAAAAATTAACAAGATCTCGGGAATTCTCGGGTGCTCATTTCGGCGGGCGGGCTAGACATGGGATGTGATGCGCACGCTCAGACGAAAAGTCACCCTGCTGTCATAGTCCTTATAGTACTAGGCTAACCGGAAGTTGAAAACCGGAAGTATATATATGATCTAAGGATTGATGTCTTGCTAAAGCACAGAAAGACCACAAAAAATTTACGGATGATCCATCCGACTATCCGACGATCGAGTGACACAAAAGTCTCTCAATAACTCGTAAATACTTTGCAAGCATTCACGAGTTAAGAAATACTCATTTCAACTCGGAAAAAGACGAGGGACGAAAACGGCAAACAGGTAAAGCGTTTCATTTTTTTAAGGATCGTACATCCACCGTTTTAGAGACAATATCTGATGAATGTACAACTTGCTGTGCTCAAACAAAAGTAGCGTAGAATCGAAGACCGAAGCGAAGGAGCGAAAAATAATATTATCAAAAACAACATGGCGATCAGTTGTACTCGGGTGATGTAAACCATGAAATAAAACAACAATAAACTTTTTTATGTAAGTTTAAATAAACGTTTTGATGTAAGTTTACTCATATTATTCGTTTTGTCTGTTTAAGCAGATATCACACTGACGATTCTACTGTTGTCAAACCATCCAGACGGCTGACAAGCTTTTTCTCCTGTTCCCCTGTCGCTTCCTTATTTCTATTTGCCAGCCATACATCGTTTGTCCGCAAAATGACTCGGTATGGCGAAAATACATTGCTGTAGCGTTGTTGAGTCGCTCTTTCTGTCTCGCTTTTTCTGTCAACTGGCATCGCTTTCTAAATCGGCAAAGCTTTCGTTTTATCCCGGGAGAAGCACTCTCATTTTCTTGAATGAAGATGAAGCCTACTCGAGAGCTGACAAGTTCGATTTTCGCGCCATGCGCCCGCAATACGACGTTCAGCGACAAAGGTGTTTTATAGACTGCTATATTCAAAGGCCTTAAAAAAACGGGGATTGTGGGAAAAATGATTTTCGGAAATAGCGTTTCTTCTAGCTTATAGGAGAGATTAGATATAGATAAATGAAACGTTTTGGAGGATACCGCATTTATTCCTTCGGATGCACTTTAACAGGCCGACAGCTACTTCAGTGGATATAACATATTTTGAGGTTGTGGGTCTCGCCCCTGTATATGACTATTTTAAAGTATACTACTCTGCTTGTTTTTTATCTATTTAATTAAACAAAATTTGCTAGCAAAAGAACAGATATACGAAACAAATATCGTACAAGTACAAAGCATACCTAGGAATTAGTCCGTGCACTATCATTTTATAGTATACTACTCTGCTTGTTTTTTATCTATTTAATTAAACAAAATTTGCTAGCAAAAGAACAGATATAAGAAACAAATATCGTACAAGTACAAAGCATACCTAAGAATTAGTCCGTGCACTAAATTGGCCATTATGTTCGATAAATTGCTCTTCAATACCTTTCTGTGCTTGTGGAGCTTGAAAGGAAGACGTTAAGCGCTATCTACTAGCCTGCCCTTCTAGTTGCTCAAAGTCATTTTAGTCTAATTCATATTTGTTGCTCAAAGTCATTTCAGTCTAATTCATATTTGTTGCTCAAAGTCATTTCAGTCTAATTCATATTTGTTGCTCAAAGTCATTTCAGTCTAATTCATATTTGTTGCTCAAAGTCATTTCAGTCTAATTCATATTTGTTGCTCAAAGTCATTTCAGTGTAATTCATATTTGTTGCTCAAAGTCATTTCAGTCTAATTCATATTTGTTGCTCAAAGTCATTTCAGTCTAATTCATATTAGTTGCTCAATATCATTTCAGTCTAATTCATATTTATTGCTCAAAGTCATTCTAGTCTAATTCATATTTGTTGCTCCAAGTCATTTCAGTCTAATTCATATTTGTTGCTCCAAGTCATTTCAGTCTAATTCATATTTGTTGCTCAAAGTCATTTCAGTCTAATTCATATTTGTTGCTCCAAGTCATTTCAGTCTAATTCATATTTGTTGCTCAAAGTCATTTCAGTCTAGTTCATATTAGTTGCTCAAAGTCATTTCAGTCTAATTCATATTTGTTGATGAAAACAAACATTCTTTTTTACATAGGGTTGCGGCTTTCATCTGTTTTGATTATAATACAGAAATATTTAACGCAATAAGAGCTTTTCTAAAGAATACCAACAGCTTTTAATTAAATTATGTATTTCTGTATTAGTTGCTTCTGTTTTTTTTTTTTATAGCCAGTTCTTGTATTTTTTTTATAGCCAGTTCTTGTATAAGTTGTTTTAAGTCTGCCAATCCCCTCCCTCCCCCCCCGGAATTTAGTCTAACGGGGATCACCCGTTCGCAACTACCCTGGGCTGTCGCTCTCCCCATATCTTAGACTCGACCTCATCAGTCATTGTTCACGGGTTAGCATAACGAGGATGTATAACCGCATGGCCTCCCTGAGACTCTTCCATTCTCGTGGCGTTTTGTTATTGCAGCAATATAGATGTTTTATAGGTGGTAGATCCCCTCCCCTAGCTCAAGTCGAGGTCCCGTTCTACCAGGGCCTCCTTGATCTATTACCGAAGATTGTCTCGCTAAAGAAAAATTGTCTCCGTCGTTTGACTACTTCTTACAAAAGAGATCCTTCTCAAGCTCATCCACCAGGCTTTTGGCTCTGTGTCCTCATCTCGCTCTCTAGATCGCTCTCTAGAACACATTTTTCTTAAATACGGCTGGATTGCCTGCTTGAAATCCATTTTGAAGAACGTGTACAGTAGTGGGTTGATAAGAGATGTTAAGAATCTTGCGTACAGAAACACAACATCCAACCAAAAGGGCACAGGGGGCATTAGACTTCCGCCAACATCCGTGATGTCTCTGTTGAGTCCGCCGATAAAGTAGTGAAACCAACCGAGTGCGTAATTAAGAAACATTCCCACAAAAACAAACAGAGCTCGCCTTTCTTTTACGCGTCTGAAACGGGCACGCCGTACTTTCACTTTATCTGACTGGACGCTGTTTTCTTGTTCTGTGATTGTCTTGTGTGTTTTTCGGAGCACAAAGTAAATACGTGCGTAAGAGTAAATAATGGCAAGGATTGGGAGCATTACCAGGACGAACACGAATACAGCATTGTAGATCATCTCCGTGTAAGCCATTCCAGGTTTCGTTAGATTCACCGCATTGACGTCAATCCATACCAGTTGTACAAGAGTAGTCGCTAGGGAAAACAACCAAATGCACGATAGAAGTAGGTACACAATTATAGGTGTAACAACCTCAGTGTTAAGTTTATACACAATGAAGATATGTCTCTCAAGCGCAATGCTTAGCAAATGTAGAATCGTGGAGAGGCAAAGGAACCTGCTTGTCAAGTCCATGGCCGTACACACGTAGTTGTCGTGTGTGTAGTTACAGAGGGTGATCAGCGGGATCGCCACAAGTCCACATAGCAGATCCGATAATGCGAGGCTGACTAACGAATAGTTCGTCGTAGTTTGGAGAAATCGGTTCTTATGAACAAGCACTATTACGAGGGAGTTCATAGCAACTATTAAAAGTCCAAGAAGGACAAGGAAAATGAATATGGTTAACAGTGTTCCTTCAGACGGTATCGAAAACGAGCTTGTCCAGTTACCGTTATTGAACGATGACGTTGAGTTAGACAATCTCGACAAATTATTTGCACCTTCCATTGTGCCTCTTAAACTATCAGAATATTCTTGTGCGGTTCTTTCTTCTTGTCCCTGCAAAATTAAATGAAATACATTTCAGCTGGTCCTTTAAGTCGTACGCTTGAGTACCTCGCCTTGTCTACTGTCGTCTCGTCCACAAGCCTGTTCGCACATAACCAGTTTGTCCGCAAGTAGCTTCGTTCCGTCCACATATACAGTTTTTTTTGACAAAACTATAGCCTTATTGAATACGTGTTTCCAGAGGGAGTCGTAACCGGGGCCCGACAACGGCCTGGTTTTCCTTTCATTGCTAATTACATATATAAACAAAAGTTTAATTCACATAACTATATTTTTTGGACATTTCGGCAATGCTGCCCTCATCATGAATAACGTATGATTTCAACGCTGGTTGCAGGTAAAGCCGACGACACCCCTAAGTTTGAATTAGCAGCGAATACCCGAGTAGTGCAAGCTTAACGCTGTTCCATAGTAAATCTGACAGTCGGCGGTAAAAAGTCTTAAGGACTAGGACTCGGTTCGATCGAGATCTAAGGTATGTTTTAAAGTGATTGACGGCTCGTCGATTTTTGCGAGTTTTATTGGGCCTCGAAGAAGTTGTGTGTTCTAGGTTTACCGATCGAGTCTTCAGCCTTTCCTATTTGTGTATACTGCAAGGCACACAATTCATAGCGGGCTTCAAGTTCGCTCTGATGACATTCTATCACCCTAGTGAAGCTGGCAGGCAACTCAGCAGGCAACTCGGTGAAGTTAGCAGGCAACTCAAATGTGATGATTTGTGTAATATCTCGGCAGGTATATGGCCGATTGTCACGAAATTTTGACACGATTGTACAAAAAGTACAACAAACATATTCATGCATGTATGATATCAAATATTATTAATCACGTGACTGTGTGACGTTGAACGTTCCAGCAGGCAAGTCGTTACATCACAATTGTCGCAATATCTACGTCCCATTTTCACCGATAGTCATCAAACTTTAACCTAAGTGTACAAATGTAATAACGAAGACAACGCCGTATTAGTTATTCTCATGACGTCATCAATCACGTGACCGTGGGAAAAAACATTTTCTCGAGTTCCTATTGAGAAAACATTACGAAACTTTCGAAATATGACAAATAGCACATGGGATTTTACAATCATGAACTTTTAAAATATGACGCCATCAATCACGTGACCGTGGGGAAAAAAATCGATATCTAGAGTTCTGACTGAAATAACAGTGAAATCGAAGTACGACAAATTATGTATGTCGTTATTAAAGCCTAACTTTTTTGGAATGTTTTCGTGATTTACTTTTATAAAAACATATAGCAGGCAACTTGACAGTACAGCAGGTAACTCGTGATGCACTGGGAATATCGTATTCGTCGTTATTAAAGCTTCACTTTTTTGGCATTTGTATGTGATTAACTCGAATAGAAACATATACTGGAAATATCGTATTCGTCGTTGTTAAATGTTCACTTTTGGCACTTGCACGTGATTTACACATCTTAACCTGCACTGTAATTCCTACCGTTTCTCTGCCGTATCTACGCGTATTATTTTCGCTCGATATGGGCCATCGCTTAAGCTCATCGATTATCAGTCACTAACCTAGAGCGCGAATCCTAACAAACTCTCTCTCTACACGACACAATATAAAAACCCATACTCAAGGAGCCAACTGTCCAATACTTATATAACCACTATCTATCTTCTATTTGCCATCATTGATTTGTCCCCTATCTGCACGCTTTCAGATATTATTCCTCACCGGTCTTGTTATTGACTTGATTTTTCACAAGCTCACATTACACTCACAGGAAATTATCAACAGGTAATTATCACCCTCGTTCCAAGGTCAAATACACTGTTCTGCCCTAACTCCAAGCCCGTTTTCTACATTTCATTTATAGGCACAACTCTTAACTAACATCCCCAATGCAATACACCATATATAATAGCCATAATTGCACACTTTAACCCACGCACTAACGTCTATCACCATACATTTTATAACCCCACACAGCCGCCTCGGTACGAATACCAGATTTAAATGTTCACTTTTTGGCATTTGTACGTAATTTACTCGAACAAAAACATATAACAGGCAACTCGACAGTACAGCAGGTAACTCGTTATACACTGGGAATATTGTATTCGTTGTTGTTACAGCTTCACTTTTTGGCATTTATACGTGATTTACTTTAATAAAAACATATAGCAGGCAACTCAATAGTACAGCAGCTAACTCGTTATGCGCTGGGAATATCGTATTCGTCGTCATTCAAGCTTCACTTTTTTGGAATTTGTACGTGATTTACTTTAATAAAAACATATAGCAGGCAACTCGACAGTACAGCAGGTAACTCGTTATGCACTGGGAATATCGTATTCGTCGTCATTCAAGCTTCACTTTTTTGGAATTTGTACGTGATTTACTTTAATAAAAACATATAGCAGGCAACTCGACAGTACAGCAGGTAACTCGTTATGCGCTTTGAATATCGTATCCGTCGTTATTGGAGCTTCACTTTTTCGTATTTGTACATGATTTACTTTAATAAAAACATATAGCAGGCAACTCGACAGTACAGCAGGTAACTCGTTATGCGCTAGGAATATCGTATTCGTCGTCATTCAAGCTTCACTTTTTTGGAATTTGTACGTGATTTACTTTAATAAAAACATATAGCAGGCAACTTGACAGTACAGCAGGTAACTCGTTATGCACTGGTAATATTGTATTCTCCGTTGTTTAAGCTTCACTTTTTAGGCAGTTGTAAGTGATTTACTCTAATAAAAACATATAGCAGGCAACTCGACAGTACAGCAGGTAGCTCGTTATGCGCTTTGAATATCGTATTCGTCGTTGTTAAATGTTCACTTTTTGGTATTTATACGTGATTTACTTTAATAAAAACATATAGCAGGCAACTCGACAGTACAGCAGGTGACTCGTTATGCGCTGGGAATATCGTATTCGACGTTGTTAAATGTTCACTTTTTGGTATTTATACGTGATTTACTTTAATAAAAACATATAGCAGGCAACTCGACAAGCGAATTTGTACGTGATTTATTTTAATAAAAACATATAGCAGGCAACTCGACAGTACAGCAGGTAACTCGTTTTTGCTATAGCTTTCTTTCTATTGTATTTGCACAATTTTAACATTAGTAGATATAGCGGACATAGTACAGTGTTGCTGTATTATATCTACTTTCCAACATGATTAGGGGGTTTGGTATTCTCTTCATACTGGTGTTTTAAAATTTCAAAATAAGTTTGCGTCATGGAGTACTTGAGAAGTAATTCTTGTGTCATTTCTTTTTAAAAAATACGCTATTAAGCACGTTTGTGCTTAATGTGCATAACGAGTTACCTGCTGTACTGTCGAGTTGCCTGCTATATGTTTTTATTAAAGTAAATCACTTACAACTGCCTAAAAAGTGAAGCTTAAACAACGGAGAATACAATATTACCAGTGCATTACGAGTTACCTGCTGTACTGTCAAGTTGCCTGCTATATGTTTTTATTAAAGTAAATCACGTACAAATTCCAAAAAGGGAAGCTTGAATGACGACGAATACGATATTCCCAGCGCATAACGAGTTACCTGCTGTACTGTCGAGTTGCCTGCTATATGTTTTTATTAAAGTAAATCATGTACAAATACGAAAAAATGAAGCTCCAATAACGACGGATACGATATTCAAAGCGCATAACGAGTTACCTGCTGTACTGTCGAGTTGCCTGCTATATGTTTTTATTAAAGTAAATCACGTACAAATTCCTAAAAAGGTAAGCTTGAATGACGACGAATACGATATTCCCAGCGCATAACGAGTTACCTGCTGTACTGTCGAGTTGCCTGCTGTATGTTTTTATTAAAGTAAATCACGTACAAATTCCAAAAAAGTGAAGCTTGAATGACGACGAATACGATATTCCCAGCGCATAACGAGTTACCTGCTGTACTGTCGAGTTGCCTGCTATATGTTTTTATTAAAGTAAATCACTTACAACTGCCTAAAAAGTGAAGCTTAAACAACGGAGAATACAATATTACCAGTGCATTACGAGTTACCTGCTGTACTGTCAAGTTGCCTGCTATATGTTTTTATTAAAGTAAATCACGTACAAATTCCAAAAAGGGAAGCTTGAATGACGACGAATACGATATTCCCAGCGCATAACGAGTTACCTGCTGTACTGTCGAGTTGCCTGCTATATGTTTTTATTAAAGTAAATCATGTACAAATACGAAAAAATGAAGCTCCAATAACGACGGATACGATATTCAAAGCGCATAACGAGTTACCTGCTGTACTGTCGAGTTGCCTGCTATATGTTTTTATTAAAGTAAATCACGTACAAATTCCTAAAAAGGTAAGCTTGAATGACGACGAATACGATATTCCCAGCGCATAACGAGTTACCTGCTGTACTGTCGAGTTGCCTGCTGTATGTTTTTATTAAAGTAAATCACGTACAAATTCCAAAAAAGTGAAGCTTGAATGACGACGAATACGATATTCCCAGCGCATAACGAGTTACCTGCTGTACTGTCGAGTTGCCTGCTATATGTTTTTATTAAAGTAAATCACGTACAAATTCCAAAAAAGTGAAGCTTGAATGACGACGAATACGATATTCCCAGCGCATAACGAGTTAGCTGCTGTACTATTGAGTTGCCTGCTATATGTTTTTATTAAAGTAAATCACGTATAAATGCCAAAAAGTGAAGCTGTAACAACAACGAATACAATATTCCCAGTGTATAACGAGTTACCTGCTGTACTGTCGAGTTGCCTGTTATATGTTTTTGTTCGAGTAAATTACGTACAAATGCCAAAAAGTGAACATTTAAATCTGGTATTCGTACCGAGGCGGCTGTGTGGGGTTATAAAATGTATGGTGATAGACGTTAGTGTGTGGGTTAAAGTGTGCAATTATGGCTATTATATATGGTGTATTGCATTGGGGATGTTAGTTAAGAGTTGTGGCTATAAATGAAATGTAGAAAACGGGCTTGGAGTTAGGGCAGAACAGTGTATTTGACCTTTGAACGAGGGTGATAATTACCTGTTGATAATTTCCTGTGAGTGTAATGTGAGCTTGTGAAAAATCAAGTCAATAACAAGACCGGTGAGGAATAATATCTGAAAGCGTGCAGGGGACAAATCAATGATGGCAAATAGAAGATAGATAGTGGTTATATAAGTATTGGACAGTTGGCTCCTTGAGTATGGGTTTTTATATTGTGTCGTGTAGAGAGAGAGTTTGTTAGGATTCGCGCTCTAGGTTAGTGACTGATAATCGATGAGCTTAAGCGATGGCCCATATCGAGCGAAAATAATACGCGTAGATACGGCAGAGAAACGGTAGGAATTACAGTGCAGGTTAAGATGTGTAAATCACGTGCAAGTGCCAAAAGTGAACATTTAACAACGACGAATACGATATTTCCAGTATATGTTTCTATTCGAGTTAATCACTTACAAATGCCAAAAAAGTGAAGCTTTAATAACGACGAATACGATATTCCCAGTGCATCACGAGTTACCTGCTGTACTGTCAAGTTGCCTGCTAAAAGTTTTTATAAAAGTAAATCACGAAAACATTCCAAAAAAGTTAGGCTTTAATAACGACATACATAATTTGTCGTATTTCGAAAGTTTTGCAATGTTATTTCAGTCAGAACTCTAGATATCGACTTTTTTTCCCACGGTCACGTGATTGATGACGTCATATTTTAAAAGTTCATGATTGTAAAATCCCATGTGCTATTTGTCATATTTCGAAAGTTTCGTAGTTTTCTCAATAGGAACTCGAGAAAATGTTTTTTCCCACGGTCACGTGATTGATGACGTCATGAGAATAACTAATACGGCGTTGTCTTCGTTATTACATTTGTACACTTAGGTTAAAGTTTGATGACTATCGGTAAAAAGGGGACGTAGTTATCGCGACAATTGTGATGTAACGACTTGCCTGCTGGAACGTTCAACGTCACACAGTCACGTGATTAATAATATTTGATATCATACATGCATGAATATGTTTGTTGTACTTTTTGTACAATCGTGTCAAAATTTCGTGACAATCGGCCATATACCTGCCGAGATATTACACAAATCATCACATTTGAGTTGCCTGCTAACTTCACCGAGTTGCCGGCTGAGTTGCCTGCCAGCTTCACTATGGTCATTCTATCGGCAAAAAACAAATAAAGGAAGACTCAAACACATTAAATAAAGGTATATAGTTTTATTTTTTAACGATTATTATTTTTTTCTTGCATATAAATTTCCCAATACATTCCTTTATAAACCACTGATAGTAGCTTTGGGCTGACTGTGGTGTTTCATAGAAATAAACTGCTGCTGTATCATTTGTTCCGATACTTGAGATGGTTTGAAATATTTGAATGGCTAATGAAGAGTTCGGCACAAAATAGACATTTATTCTTCAATACTCCACAAACCCTGAAATAGACTAAGGATTTTGTAGCTATTTCTGTGAGATCCCAGTGCTCGCGAATAAGTACAGGTACTGTAATACTTTGATAAATCAGGTACTGTAATACTTTGATAAATCAGGTACTGTAATACTTTGATAAATCAGGTACTGTAATACTTTGATAAATCAGAGTCTGTAATACTTTGATAAATCAGGTACTGTAATACTTTATTAAATCAGGTACTGTAATACTTTGATAAATCAGGTACTGTAATACTTTGATAAATCAGGTACTGTAATACTTTGATAAGAGCATTACTGTCAAAAGAAGCCCGTTTCAGCCTCTCTTTATTGTTAGACCAGAGGCCTCCAAAAAAATTATTTTCAACCGCGAAACGGTGTATTCGTACTGAACGAAATACCAGGGTTTCTTGAATGCTTTCACCTTTAGACTGGCTACGGTAATAAAGTTTAGTTTTTGATAATGGATTCAGACCGCATGTGAAACCCTGTTTTTTTACGGTAAAAGACGAGTGTTTTACGCTGCCGTCTTGCTTTTGATTTCATTTTTATCATTTCCTTTTTGATTACATTATTATCATTCCTTTTTTTTTCTAAGAACCATCTTTCGCCCTCACCGCTTCCTCAAAAAGTATAAGAGGAACTAAAATCGAAGTATTGCGTTTTCCTCTTCATTATCTCAAATTTAGTTTAGTGTTGTCTCGTGCCATTTTTTAAGCAAATTTGCTTCATTCAAATTAATATTCTCTAATGTCGCTGATAACACAGACGTCTACTTGCGCCCCCACTTTTCCCGTGATTATTTTTTGACCAATCAGGGAGGCGAGGGAAAGCCAAAGGAATCCCATCGTGACCACAGGAACTCTAACGTGTAGTTTATATACCACTTTCTCTAAACTTTTTTAAACGTTTGTCTAATCATTATAGTATAGTTATCGTCTGAAAAAGTATAAAACGTAAATAGCCGTACGAGATAAGACCCCCATCGCTCTTTATGCATGATTTTCATTCGAGTTTTAAGTTGATTTTGCAATGACATAAAAACTGACGGTTTTATCATATTTGCTTTCTACACGAGGTACTTGGAATTTAGAATATGCTGTTCTGCAGGTTGTTTTAGCTTCTTTTATTAATCATGACATACGGCATCTTTTTTAAATCTATAGCTTTTTGTGTCCATGCAAATATGACAGGAAACAGGTGACACAATTTCGGGTGAGAGACGTATCTATTGTAAACTAGTCCCTTACAATTTTATTAAGACTTGATACCAAAGTGTCATATTTATATGCTATGAAAAATCTAGCTAAGCTGCTAAGTGCTCGCCCATTCATAAAAAATACTTTCTGAACGTGACATAGGCAGCCTTCAAAATTCCATTTTAATATATTTTAACTTAATTATTTTTTTTGCCTGTAAATCTTTCTAAAATGCATTCACCTGTCTTTTTTTTTTATCTTTTCCGTCATTGTCGTTTTCTTTCATCAGCTCAATCAAAACCTTTCCTCACCATACACGATGGCGTCAATTTAATATCAAGCATTTAAAATCGACCAGATATTGCCTTATTGGTTATATGCGTCTAATTTTATTATATCTCCAAAACAACTGCACTGTTTTCATTCAATGGATTATTTGTGTTAAAATATCTTGCAATGGAGATGATTATCAAATTGCATGCACTTATGTGATCCTTGAATGACTTAAATGCGATCAAATTTATGACAAAGCCTTCCCAATTTGAAACTACTCTCCCCTTCTTATTCAAACATTAACTACAATTTATCTATTGATTTGCTTCTCCTCCTTTTCAACTTACCTCCCTTTCAGGCTTGACCTTAGTGTTGCATAAGTCCTCTCAATAAGTCACCTTTATTATCTTTAGAGATGTTTAATTGGTGTTTATCTCAATTTTCATCTTGAGATCAACTTGTTTTCTTTCTTTTAAACCATGCGTCTCAACAATCTAATTTGTTGAATCTGTCTTCGGGGGATTGTTAACTACTTGAGCATCAAGGTTGACCTCCATGGACTCGCTGATGTAGTGAGCGGAAGACCCTCTTATTCATTGCAGTTGAAGTGACGTTGTTGATGGCGCTCCCTGATTGGTTTATTGTATGTTTGGTTTCGAAAGCGGGATTGAAAAAAAAAAAATAAATAAAAAAAAACCTTCATAAGAACAAAGTACCAAGTGTAAAAAAGCGCTTTTTTTTCGTTGGCGAAAAAGCCTTTCGTTGTTGTTATTTTACCAGCCAATGAGAGGCAAGCAGTGTTTTTACATCTATCACATCGATCTATCACGTTTCAGAAAGGTGAATCCATTTTGTTTTCAAGCAATCAACGGTTTGATGGAGGCATATTTATTTTCGATGGTACAATTAATAGCTGAATGTTAATCAGATTTTTATTAGCACAAACGCCCTAAGAAGTAATCGCCTCACCAAATCTGTGAGGATTCGTAGTTCTTACGTGAGATGAGAAAATGGACAGATCAAAACAGAAAATAGTTTTAACATCAAAACGCGTGTCCTCTCAAATATTTTAGAGACTCATGACTTCCTCCGGATGGAAAGTAAACATGGAGGTTGACAGCAAATGCTCATTGGGGAGTTGTTGAAGTGAGTTCCAGAAATAGACCGCTAGCTCACTGCACCATCGAGAAACCGAGGAAGGCTTTAGAAAATTTGAACTAAGTTTCAACTTCAACTTCTGGCAAATTCAGACTAATTTTGGGGGTGAAAGTTTCTTCCTAAACAAATCGATTCATACATTACAGAATTTTTTTTTTATGAAAACTTTGATTTTCTAAGCTTATGTTTGAAAGATATTATTCGCCTTGGAAAAAAATTCGTTGAATTCCACTTTTCAATTATTTTTTCAATAATTCCACAAAAAAAAAATCTCACTCTGTTTTGGCCAATGAGAGCGCGCTTAAGAATTTCACTATAGGATTTTCTCTTGGATTCTCATCACCAATTTCTTTTTCGATTATGGCAATAATGTAAAGGCGCAGTAGGAAATCCTAGGAGAAATGCGACATGTTTTTTTTTTTTTTAATTTTTAACGATTTTAGCATAATTAAGCGTCAACATCTCTTTGGCAGACGTATTGTCTACATACAGAATGGCTTTTGATGTCAAGGCCAGCTTGTTTCAGTCATTGTCAATTTACCCAGTCGTTTAAGTTTATGTTCTTGTTTTTACAAACTGCAACTTCACAAAGGCATCACGGCCTTTTTTTTTTTTTTTTTTTTTTTTTTTTGCAGTGATTTTTATTGAACCTTGTCAACCACTAAGCAAAAATTTCGATCTGAAAGAGGAATGGAGAAGGGACAAAGAAATCCTCGATTTAATGAGTAAAGGTTATTTTTTTATAGTGCTCGCCTGAAGCGATAGCTAAATTACCCGGTGTTAGATAGTGCATTTTTAATCGGCATTCCAAAAAAAAATTCCCGATTTCCTTGCTAAAAATTAAGAAGTACCAGATTATTCTCGTTACTCTCAGCCGTTTTTTAAAAAGTGCAAAAAGTACAGGTTTTGATTTTTAGTTGTTTGTTTAACATGTTGTATAACATGTTTAACACAGAACACCGGTACATCCAAAATAGAATAAAACTTTGAGCTTCCATTATATTGGCAGATTCCCTGTCACTAGCCTCAAATAATGAAAAAAAAAAAATGTTCCGAATAATTTCTTCCCTGAATCATATAATCTTAGAAACATGGCAGCGTTTGGATACACCCTGGAGAGGTTTAGGTTTGTTTAAGTAGGTTTTAAAATAGAAGTCGTGAGTATCCACCTCTTAGCGATTTATCGAAAGACGGAATTTTAAAGTTTGTTTTGCTTACACCATTATTAGTTTCAAGTCACGGATTTCTTATCAAATAGAAACTTCATTACAAAAACAGTTTTTAGGAAGTGTTTAGGAAGTCACAGTGACCATGCAATACTGTTTAGCCCATAAATTCGGCGAGTAAGTAACAGTACCCTTCGAGTTTCAACGGGTACCCAAAAAGTCTTTGTTGATTATACCACACAAACTATCCTACTTTCGCTAGATAGGGTAGCTTATTTTAGATACGAGGGTAGAGAGTATGCGTATGATAAATCTCAAATATTTGTTGCACTCTTTGTTTTCTCTCTTTCTGCACAATGATATCTTCCTCTGTCACCTTGGGCGTCCTAAGAGCGCAAAGACTCACGGGTGGGCCTTTATTTTGCCCATGAGGGTCCTTAAAACAAAAGTACCGAAGTTCCAAAAAGGAACGCGATACAAATAATTAGCTTAATTGAAGCTTTCAAATTTGGAAATGAACCGAACTGGTTGAAGCAATCCAGAAGGTAACACTTTTTTGTTGCTTCTGTCACGCCTACCCGCATTTTTTTTGGTTTTAATGCTTACAGTACATGTCTGTACATCAGTCCTGTCGATATGAATTGTAGAGAAATCGTGAACCAAGTCGCGCCTTTGCTTTTCATAAATACTTTCTTGATTGGACCGAACCTTGTCGTACCAAAACTAAGATGGTCTTGCAAAGACTGAAAGCAGTCAAATGTGCGAAAAGCAGTTCCCTTATTTACTGCGTTCGAATGGTTACAACAGGTTCTCGCTATTCCTTTATTTCTGGGCTCTTGTAATATTGTTTTGCAAAATCTAGTCATGTGACTGCGCTGGGGGCATAAACGTCAAGGGAAGACCATGGCAACAGCTAAGTACTTACGCGATTCAACAGGAGACACTCTTATTCAGAGTGCAGCTGATGGTACAGCTGGCGTTGTTGGAGGCGCTCGCTTTCTTTCTTTCTTTCTTTCTTTCTTTCTTTCTTTCTTTCTTTCTTTCTTTCTTTCTTTCTTTTAGGAGACTCTATTATTCAGAGTGCAGCTGATGGTCCAGCTGGCGTTGTTGAAGGCGCTCGCTGTTTGGTTTATTGTTTTAACCAGGATACTGGTTTATACATATTTGGTTTCGAAAACGAGAACAAGACTCAAACCAAATCTTAAGCATTTAGAAAGCATGAATCTCTGGTATTTTCTTAAAATCCTTTAAACTGGGTCTCAAGGGGTTTCTTGATTTACGGCTAAAATATGCAATATTACAATAGGCCTTTTTTTGTAACTTTTGCTCAAAGCAAAATTAGCTATGCACAAGCGCTAAAACTTGGTCACAAAGTGCCTGAATATCCTTCCCTGCTGCATTTTAATCAATCCGTTTTCGAAAGCGTGAAGGCTTATTATACAATAAAAAAGTTCGTATGGCTTTTTTGAAACCAGTGGTCGAACGTTTTAAAGAATATTGGTGGTCAAGCTTTGAAGTATTAGCTGCCCTTTAAATTTCCGTTTTGGCGCAAAAAAATGGGCAAAAATCTTTTTTTTTCTATTTTGCCAAAATGAAAGATGCAATGTGAGGAAAAAAAGATAGACACTGAAAGAGACAGTATAGTGACGAGAGACGGCGCTAAAAATGAACTTAAAGAAGGACGTCTTTATCCGGAATTAAATTGAGATTTATTGTGAATATCATGCAGTGGAGATGGTTATCAAATCGAACGCATTTATGTGATTCTTAAATGTGGCCCAACGATTTCAGATTGGTGACAAAGCCAACATACAATTTAAGTCAAACATTAAACTCAATTTATCTATAATTTGTTTCTTATTGTTATTACTGCGTAAGTCCTCTGAACAAAGCTTTTAAGATGTTTAATTGATGTTTATCTCAATTTGCATCTCTAGATCCAGATTTATTTTTCTTTTAAAAAGTGTTCTTTCTTTCTTTCTTTCTTTCTTTCTTTCTTTCTTTCTTTCTTTCTCTCTCTCTCTCTCTCTCTCTCTCTCTCTCTCTCTCTCTCTCTCTCTCTCTCTCTCTCTCTCTCTCTCTCTCTCTCTCTCTCTCTTCTCTCTCTCTCTCTCTCTCTCTCCTCTCTCTCTCTCTCTCTCTCTCTCTCTCTCCTCTCTCCTCTCTCTCCTCTCTCTCTCTCTCTCTCTCTCTCTTTCTTTCTTTCTTTCTTTCTTTCTTGAGATTAGCAAAAATGTGCTAAATACGTAAAGGCGGCGAATAACAACCCAAGCCAAATGATTGCGGCTAATATAATGTATGTACTATGAAGTTAGATCTATGAAATGGATATTTTTACTAGAGTTGAAAGTTTTAGAACTGAGTATTAGAACTGTTGGAAATAATTATTATTGTGTGTTTTTTACTTCAATGTTTGTTTTTCAGTGTTGGTATTGGATAAAGCAATTGTATGGACTCTATTTTGTATACTGTATACTGCGAATTCAATTGCGTGAGTTTTAATCCGTGTCTTGTCATTAGACCTACTTTAAGCATAAATGATTTTTGATGATCGTTTTGAACATATTTAATATCTTATTGAATGGTCATCACAAGGCATTTTTCCTGTTTTTCCGTAAATGGACAATCGTACTTACTTTTTTGGGGGGAAATGGGCATATATTTTCACTTTAAGCAACGCTTGATTTAGGTGTATAATTATCAATTATTAACACATGAAGCCCGGTCCTGACACAAGGTTTCAACCAATATCTTGATGGAAAAAGTATAATTAACAATTATTCTCCGAACGCGAAGTGAATTGCGGTGGATATAGGGTGGACTATGGACCGCCATTCCCTGATCCCGAGGAGAATAATTGTTTTGTCTAGGTGTTATGGGATATGTAATACATAAATAATACATAACATTAAGAAAACAATAGGGGGGCACAGCCACGCCCCTACTGGTCTTATCCTTATTATTTTTGACAATTTTGGGGTCGAACGTGCCCCCAGTGCCCCATCCCCGGCTACGTTTTTTTACGAGAGTTTTAAAGCTATATATAATAACAACTTTTCTCTTATTTATTCAAGGGACACAACTTGAGGATCCCTTTTTCTGAAAAAAAATCTTTGTAGATTATATGAAGTATACTAAAAAAATGAAACATGACATAAATAAATAGGGCCCAATTTAGCAAGATCTTATTATTTAAAATTTGAAATTATAATTATATTTTCTGTATCAGTTGTCTATCGAGTACAACTCTACGTAAGAGTTCAAATAATTCCTCTTTTTATGCAGATAGTATCATGAGTAATGTCAATCAAAATTACTAATAGTGTCGTTGTTCTGGGTATTCTCTAGGGGAGAATGGGAGGAAATCATTTTATAATAATAGGAAAAGTTATAAGCCATGTGTTTTTATTCATTTAGATAGGGTTGATTTTAGGGAGATGGGATACCTGAAGCAAAATTAAAGTGTAGTATCCTGTTGTTTATGTCCCTTGGTCTTTGTCGGGGTTGGGGGAGGGGTGTTGATAGGGACATACCCCCAGTTTAGGGTGGGAAAACATTGCTGGATCCGCTTTTAGGCAGTGCCTAAATCTATATATTAGTATATACTTGGCGGGGACTGAACAAGACACATTTTGCTGTAATTATTCTATTGAATTACGAATTTTATTTAATTTCACAAATCGTCTCATTATTCCGGGTTTTAGCGGTGAATAGTGTCCCATTATTATGAGATAGCAAAACAATCAAAGCGCGCGTTCTTATGAAGTTCCCGCCAAGTATAAAATGATTGCTTATATCCTTGTAAACTAAAGGGAAAAAAGGGGGAATAATGGATTCCTAGCCTTTTAAATATAAGCGGAAGATGGAACAAGCGAGTGTATAAGCTTAAAGCGGTTGACTATTAGTGCACAAACCACAGGTCAAACATATTATTACAACACAAGAATCGCCGAAGAAGTCTTTAAAATGTGGGAAATAAAACAAGCAAGTGTATAAGCATTTAAGCTGCAATACAGCTCCTTTGTTTAGAAGGCCCTTAAAATCGGCTTCCAATGAATATAAAGTGAGCAAAACACAGGTCAAGTAATCGCACTCGAGCGCAAACATAATTATAAACGCCAAAAGAATCGCCGAGTTTTAAGAATGGTCGAATTCTCAGATCTATTGCTTCTCCGTGAAGTATATACCTTCTTTCAATCGTCCAAAACATTCTGGTGAGTGTTCCCTCTCGGTTCTCAGTCGCTGAGGATTTGCTGCTCTTCAAGAGGAGAAATCGCCAACAGACTAGCCAAAACAATAATTACCAGACTAGAAAAAAAAAAAAAAAAAAACTACAGACAACCTGAAGATAACAAGGTCTGCGTAGGCGTGGTGGAATCAATAAATTTTCTTTCCTATGAATAGGTTGATGATCAAAGAACAAAAATTCATTGCGAAGGAAGGACCCCTGCTACCCACTCCGCCGTCTACCGCTTTTTCTTCTTTTCTCTTTCTTAATTGTCGGCCATGCGTATCCTTTTGCTTTTAGGGTCATTAAATTGCTCCAAAGTTTTGGAATTAGCTTTCCTGGAGCGCGATCCAAACTATCGGATAAAGAAATTAAGACGTGTCTGACCTCTAATGTATGCAAAGAAGACGTCATAACGTGTCATGTACAAAAAGAAGTACGCAAACAAGACGCAGTTTCTAAAGCCAAGCGTGCTCCCTTTGTCGTACAGACGCCAAGTCTCACAAACGACTCTTCCACGCACTAGGCCCAGGATGCATTGCGCGCGTAGAATCACTAAAGTGCTAGCTAATTATTCACTGCGTGATTCTAAAAATAAAGCGCGTGCTCTAAGCCTGTCAGAATCGACGTATACTAATTCTGGATATCAGAAAAGCCTCATCCTAGCCTCGTCTTCAGGCTTCTCTTTTTTCTGCTCTTTATGCAACGCGGTCATAATGTTTGATGCGGCAAATCAAATGTGACTTCACTAACAAGAAGCCACGCAGTGAAAAGGAGCCTGGGAACAAGGCTAGCCTCATCCACTAATTGGTTATTGAACTCAAAGCGATGTTAACGAGATAGCTATACACGATTCGAATAAATCCGTCGCGACTGACTAGCGCCTTTATTATTAGCCTGGAGAAAAGATGAGAATGGATCCGATTGTATGAAATATCGTAATCATATTAGTTCCATTTTAATTAAATTTTCGAGCTATATTTCTGCACAATGATGATGTAGGTTTTATCCCCTGTGGACTAGACTTAGAAAAGCAACCAAACAATATGAGAGCTCTCATCCTCTAGGATGTGAGTCCCCACTCATGCATCTAAATGGGGGATCTGCTCTAAGACACAATAATAGTCACCCCTACTCACATTTTGAGGTCGACGTCGGCTTTATACACTCTTTGAAACTTTTTTCGTAGAAAAGTCTAGCATGGATTTCACCAAATTTTAAAAACAACATGCTGAGAAAATGCCAAGGCTCAAGAATGGAAAAAAGCTTGGTTACCAAGCCATCATAAATAATGTTATTCAGACATGTTATTTTGCACCGGATTGTCATGGAATAAATAAATAGCAAACAGTAAATAGTAAATTTAATGAAAATAAAATTGGCTGTCGAATATTGTTTCTGGCACTTGAATGGCATTATCTATTAATACCTAAAATACATTTGCTGTCTCATCAATGAGTCAAAACTACTCCTCTGTGGGGGGGGGGGGGGGGGGGGGGGGGCACTGGGGACTTTCATAGACACCGAAACGCGTTTCGCGTAGATTAATAATTGCTAATTATCAATCTACGTCGGGACCACTTCGCGTAGATAAATAATTAGCAATTATCAATCTACGTCGGGCGGGGCTCTGGTAGATAAATAGTCAGCAATTGCTAACCTGCGTCGGGTGGGGTTCGGGTAGGAAGGTCGGGCAAGAGCGCGCCAAGGGGGGAGCCTAAGACGATGACAGGGTGGCTGCCCCCCCCCCCCCCCCCCCCAGCACTTCGCGCGGTAGCGTGTGTGAACCAAGGCACAAGACACAAGCACAATAGACGAGAAACGCCTTTATATACAAACACAGTGATGCCTAGCAACGCCGTTTCGCCCAATATCAGGGCTCATCAGCACACCTAGCACACAGAAAGTACAGATGTGGACGGCGCTAGAGGCTCAAGGGATCGCAAAATCGTTCCAAGCGTGGCACGAAATCGCTAAGCCCGCAGTGACTCAAGGATCGCAAAATCGTGCCAAGCGTGACACGAAACCGCTAAGCCCGCAATGGCTCAAGGGATCGCAGAATCGTGCCACGCTTGGCACGAAATCACTAAGCCCGCAGTAACTCAAGGGATCGCATAATCGTGCCAAGCGTGGCACGAAACCGCTAAGCCCGCAATGGCTCAAGGGATCGCAAAGTCGTGCCAAGCTTGACACGAAGTCGCTAAGCCCGCAATGACTCAAGGGATCGCAAAATCGTGCCAAGCGTGGCACGAAACCGCTAAGCCCGCAGTGACTCAAGGGATCGCAGAATCGTTCCAAGCGTGGCACGAAACCGCTAAGCCCGCAATGGCTCAAGGGATCGCAAAAATGTTCCACGGTTGGGACAAAACCAATGAGCACAAAAAACACGAGCAAAGTGAGGCAATGTAGCTTTGTAGGTTTTCAATAGCTATATAGGCCCCACGGTCTGACGCTACATGGGTCTCGGCTTAGGCAGCTTTGGAGGTCCTTAAGACTACTGCCTAATGTTGATGGCTGGGAGCCTGCTTATCTCTGCCTCGGCTGAAGCTACCCGATGATTCTTTCGAGTAGAGACTGCCATTCCATGACGTGAAGGCGCTGGGACGAGTAATTCTTCGTCGTACTCACTGTTGCTTCAGCGAACAATGTCGTCTATAGCGTTCTCAAACTCGTCCATGGTTAAACGATAGGCACTGCTCGACTTTGAACGGCGAAACCGCTTGTTGCAGCAGTGAATTCGCTGACGTAATGGCCCGTTTTAGGTGGAAAAACACCGGTCTGTCAATCACATGCTTTGTGCAAACATTCCGTAGACAATACGGCGCCGAAGTCATCTCGTGACCTTGCGTAATCGCAATCTAAACGTTTCGAGAAAGTTCTGAGAGAGATCGTGTTGTCGCATTTCGTAGCATACACTCTATACCACCTCCTAACCCCCTCTTGGGTGAAAGAGCTTCGCGATATTCTTCGGGAGTCCCGAAGGGACAGTGAGAGAGCAAAAACAGCGTGCTCATTTTAATGTTTTAAAAAACATAAAAAAGCCGGTAATCTAATCAGCTTGTGCTAAGGGTGTCAACAAGGAACGTGGATTGGACCGCCAACCTACGGAGCGCGGAATGACCGTTTTCCGGCTGTAAATTCAAAGCCGCTAGCGTGGCGTTTAAATCTGAGTTTTACTCGAACACCTCGCTCCCGAACTCCTCGCGAATTTCTCGCAGCCTCTTTCTCATCTTTTCGCTTGCCTCCAGGAAAGGCCCTTTCCTGCTTTTTTTCTCACGCAATGCAAGGCCGTGTCGAGCTCTGATAGCGGCCTTGAGCGCGTAGTATCTCTCTTGTTCCCGAAGTATTAGCCGAAACTCTTCGTCTGAGATATGCCCGTCTTGCAGAAACCGCTAAAACCATCGTGTCTTTGTGTTTAGCCACCTTCCTCGTAAAACCCCTAGAGACTACGCCTGCGCCCACGACACCGACCAGCCCAGCGGCCCCTGCCAGCGGACCGCCGATCAGAACCCCTATCCCACTCAAAGAGACCCCTACCCCGGCGCTGGAAAGCGCCCCTGCAGCGATGCTGGACGCCACATACACAGCATGGGTAACGGCAAAGGCTCGCTTATACTTCTTCCGCACCTGCCGATGATGCGTTATCTCGTTGTCTAGAACCGCCTGAGTGTCACATATTTTCTGGAGTCGGAAGCTTTGCACGTCACCGCCGCAGTGCATACTGGGAAGCGAGGGGTATATGGCACCACTGCTAACGTCGCTGTTTGCCATGTCTGTTATGTCGGAGCTAGGTTAGCTCTAATACAAGGCGAACAGGCTTGCCCTTAAAGTCCACCCGTCTACCGCAGTCATCCCTGATCCATATTTGGATACTCGAGGCAAACTCAGAGGAAGATGCTGCGACACAAACGGCGTCGGGCCCATAGACGACTTTCTCGTGCGGTCTCCCGCGGGTTTCTAGGCAAGCGAGAACGTTTGAAGGCTCGCATAAGGAGAGGCATTGCGTGCGATCTACGATATCGCAGCAGCTGTAGAGGGCTTCTATTTTCGGCAAAGCCACCTTAAGTGGGGGTTCCCCCAAGGGCAGTGCGAGGCCCCGCTCCCCCAACTGACCGACTTTAGCCTTTAGGCCAAATAGTGCGCAAAGCTCGGCATTCAGTAACGCAACGCAATTTGACATGGGCGCGATCTTCCCGGTGAGGGGATCCAGCTCCGCGGTCAGATTCTTGCTTTCAGCGCGGTTGATCGTTTCCACGATGGACTCGGCCGTGTGGTGCCCGGCTGGCAGAGTAGCGATGGGCGGGAGGGCGGCTATAGTCGTTATCTGATGCTACCGCTCGAGATTATACCAGCTGTTAAACAGCGAGCACTGCCGGAGCGCCACGAAGCGTGGGCGCATTATCGGCCGCTCGAAGAAGAGCGTCTGTTCGCCTTTGGTGAGCACAATATGTAGGACCACCATTGTGTTAAACACAGCCCGCCTTCGTGTTTAACAGGAGGGAGCATGGATTGGAAAGGCTGGCGGATGCTGAGCGAGGAGGCGGTTCCCCGAAGGGGGGTGGAGGAGGCGAAGAAGGCGGCAACTGCGGCGGGAGCCTCTATAGCCGAACATATCAAACACGCTATAGCCGAACAAGTCAAACACGCAAAACCCGGTTTCCCTAGGTCTCTGACCCTCGCGCAAAAGCTGTTCTACGCCGTGCCCGCGCCCCCTGTGGAGAGCACGGCCTCAGACATCACCCCACTACTCACGCAGCTAGAGATACACGTGGCTGAGGACAAATCATCCACGACTAGGGTCAGAGACATATTCAAAGAGACAGTAGTCACGCACAAGTCCGCCAAGGAGTCTCGCCGGTGGTTATCGGAGCCCTCCTATGGGTACTGGCCACAGCAACTCAACTTTGCGGTCTGGTGCGCAACCGCCGGGTGCGGGGTGTCCCTAACCGACCCCGCTTTTGCCACGCTCCCCTCTGTCATCAGGGGATTTCTAAGGCTTTACGTCTACTTTACCACGCGGAGGATACTCTACGAGCTCGGCGCCCCACTGCCTGGCGAAAGCCCGTTCACGCAAAAAGGTAACCCCTACAAGAAAGCCGCTTTCGAGCGTCTATGTATAGAGTTCGGCTTGCCGCGTAAGCCGGACTTCCGATGGAAAGGCGGGCGGAACCACGGGCTAGGCGATGTGTTTGTGTTCTACCCTGGGAGGGGTATCGCAACGTGCACGTGATCCGTGGCTACGACACGGCGGCGGACGAGTACCCGAGCCACCTCAATCTGTTTAGCGACGTAGGTGGAACGTGCAATAGTGGGAAGCAGGTGGGTTTTATACGTAACGACGACCACGGAGGCGTGCAATATAGCTGGTTTGCGCCTCCCAAAGATGAGGGGCTGACAAAAGCAGGGCTAGGAAGACTCGATCGCTCGGTCAAGGCGTTCGTCTACGCAGTGCTTGGCGCGCAGGTAAACGTCCGTCCCTCTATCGCGGGGGCCGGTGGGCCGGCCATGGAGGCGCAGGCGGAGTTCACGAAGCTGCTTGAAGACGCTATCATAGAAAACGACATCGCTCAAAGCGTGCAAAGGTACCAGTTAGCCGTGCAGGAGGCCAAGGTGAGGCTGAGTCTTGCGGTCGCACCAGGAGTGTGGCTGATGCCGAGCGATCTGGTGATAAACACGCAAAGCGTCGTGGGTTACAACAATAAGCTGCAGAAAGCCACGGACTCCATGACGCTCGGCGCAAACGCGATCAACACCGAGACGAAGCCAGTCGGTGCTCATAACATGGCCGGTGGGCATCCTAGGGTGCAACACGTGACTGATCCGAGGATCGACCGCGTGACGTTCCGGCGGCGAAGCAAGGCTTTAGCACCTGCGAAAGCGCACGCAGTGGGCGCGGCGCCTGCCCCCTCTTCACGTATGAATGTTGCGCATAGCATGGCCGCCGCTGGGACGGCAAGCGCACCCGGACCGGGCGAAAAGAGTGACCACACCGCCCTCAAGGCGGGGTTGTCGGGACTCGCCGTGGCCGCGGCGTATTACTTGTTCCGATGATTGCTTTGCATTCGACGAACCAAGAACGCGTCTACGGCTAGAATGAGCAGCCACTCATTCTCGCCAAGGAATTTCACTTCTTCAACTGCAGCCTTAAACACGAAGTTCGCGATGTTGCCTACTAGCCCAGGGAAAAGCTCGCCTAGCTTTTTCCCGATAGCCTTGAGCCCGTTACCGACCCCTCTGGCCACGGAGGAGAGCGACCTGCCGAGAGACGTCACAATGGCCGCGATCGTCGTCGCTACGGCCAACCCGATAGCGGTGACGGTAAAGCGTACTTTTTGAAGATGGCTTTTATGCGCTCTCTGAGCGGCTTTCGGTTCTCGAGCTCTCGGGTTTCGCGTTCTAGTTCGTCAATCTCGGATAGCCTCTCCTCGTTGCGCTCACGGGCCTCTTGGCGGCGACTCTCTGGCGTGTTAGAGTCGTCGATGGTCTCCCTGTCTGTGGCTACCACCCCTTGCAGCTCTTGGACTCTTTCTGTGTTCTCCTGGATGACCGCGTCTATCTCTGCCACGGACCCCATCGCCGGCTTGAAGCCTTTTAGCTTTGCAACGTCCTGTCGAACGCTCCCGTTCTCATTGAACAGCTGTCTTGGCTTAGTCCAACCTCCTTTGCTGAGGTTGCGAAGCTGTATTAGCGTCTTTCCCCTCCGGTCTGACTGGAACCGTATCAGATTCTCGTTAAGGTCTGGGTATTCCTCCCTGAGGGACTGGAGACCGAGTCATGTCGCTGCACCCTCTGTGGTGAACGAGGTTTCAGCGGTCGTTTGCGTTGCGCTTCGCGCAGTCATGCCGCGCATACGCGATGACGTGCTCGTCATTGGGATCGACTCCCCATCGTCGGGGTCAAACGGGATGAGGGGCGTCGTCTCGTCGTCCCCCGCTCCGCGATCGGCGGACGCACTCGGCAAGGTATCGTCAATGTCAACGTCAACATCACCCATGATGCGTGCGCATAAATCGTGCTACGCTATATTAGACATGTCTAACAGTCCACACCATAGTCACGTGACTTCCTACTACTAGGAATGTCAGTCAGCGATAAACTTGACCCACAACGAACACCTAGAACTCCTCTGGGGTTGAAGGCCGAGAGAACTGTTCACCGGGTCACTCTGAACCCGTCGACGGCCTCGCCCGGCGAGACGCTATATGTGGCGGTCCCAAAGCTATCGGAAGGCGTCACGCTAGTGCCTGGCTCCTTGAGGGTCGGTTTCGATCTCTCCATCTCAGGCCAAGCAAATAATGCCGTCGTGAACAACGTCGGCCGAAATCTCGTTAGCCTGAAAATCACGTTTGCAGGAGAAACGCTCCAGGACACCAACCGCTACGATGTCTTCAAGACGTAGAGGAGCTTTACCTGTCCAAAGTCGAGAGAAAGGACCGCTTGGAGCAGGGCATACAGTCAGAAAACATGCGCAAGCTTTGCTCCAAGGCTGGCGATAAAGCGACTAGTAACGCCAAGGATAACGCTCTAAACGCCGCTCACGGGGCGAAGTACATCATCCCGCTAGACCATTCTCTGCTGACGGACCACGGCGTACTGATTGGTCTGTTGCTCCTCTTTGTGGAGCCATACACGGCAGGGGCTCGCGACTCTGAGACGTTCGTGTACCCCGACATCAAGAGCGTTCGCGTTACAATCGACGGCATGCCAAACAAGGTCTTCAGCCAGGGACTGCGCCCCACGGATTCCTGGAGGGGGCAAAAAGGCGGTTCGTCCGCCCCTCTCGGGGGGGGGGGGGGGGGGGCACAGCTGCCGTTCCGGCGCGCCTGCCGCTCTGGCAGTCAGCCCCGAGTCGTTCTATGGCGATACAAAGTTTGCTCTGTGGATCGACCATCGAACGACGGACGACAATACTATCCATGGGGGCGGTCTCCGATTGGTCAACACCCGCGACGGTGTGCATCTCGAGATAAGACGCACGGCAAGCTGCCAGGGTACCGTAAACTGTCACGTGTTCGTGGTGGCCAACGCCCTTATGAACGGACAGCTAGAGTCCATACAATACTGAGCACAGACACCGAAACGCGTTTCTGCGCGAAGCGCTGCGGTATGGACCCGAAAAACATCCCATTTAACGCTCTCGTCGTGGGCCCGACGTCATGCGGGAAGACCAGATTCATAGTGGACCGGCTGCGCGGCCCTTTCCAGGGCAAGTCTGACTACACCGTACTCGTGTCCCCTACCTTTGTCTACAACAAAACATACGACGGCTTCGGCGAGGGCGACAATCGTATGTTTGTCGTCACACCAGAGGCGTGTCAGATCGACATACGGCTGAGGTTTGTCTCCGCTGTCTTCGAAGGCACTAATACGCTAATCATACTCGACGACTGTGCGGCCTCGAAACACGCGCTCTGACTAGCTCGTCAACTTGGCGTTCAGCGCGCGCCACGTGGGTATTAGCGTGTGGGTGATCACGCAGCAGCTCACCAGCATCACGTGCCATCACCAGCCGTTCCGTGAGAACATTGCGGCCTTGGTGGTCTTCTATACGCCGAGCAAGGCGGACATGAAAGCTATCCTGCATGACTACGGCGCGGAGCTCTCAGAAGAGAAGATGAAAGAATACATGAAGGACCTCAAGACGAAAAAGTTCTCGAAGTTAGAGTTTTCCTTGCGTCACACTTATACCATCGCCCTAGTTGAAGGGTAAGCGCAGTAGACCACCGCCCACGTATACGTATACGTATACGTATACGTATACGCATCGATCACACCGCTCTCAAGGCACGTGAATATAAATATATACACACGTGTTGCACCTTAGCCACGGCAGGTGTGCATGATGAGCAACGAATACTTTGAGAGTCTTCTTGAGGGGGGCGCCGCCGGCCTCCCGGCCGTCGAGTCGTTGGGCTGCTCAACGCAGCCAGCCGGGACGGCTACCGGAGGTGAGCAAACTGAGATAGCAGACGCGAGGGAGAAACTCGCGATTCTCGTAGCCTCGGGGAAGTCGAGAGAAATGGTAGGCAAGGCCCTGACTCACTACAACGTCAAAAGCATGAGCGCCGAGGAGGTAAGGAAGTACGAGAAGCGATACGAGACCGCTCTAGCCAGCCGGACTCCAGTCGCCCTGGCAGACAGCTTTCTGAAGCTTACGACCAAGCTAGTAGGCATGGCGCTGCCGATAGACAGTGTGGTCGATCTTCACAATGACCTAGTGTCCGACTACATCATCAACAACAAGCGCCGCACATTGTGCGGAAGCCTGTCTCTACGCTGCGGTCGTTTGATGGCTTTAGCCGTCGGGGCGTTACACGTAGCACGTCATGTGAACACCGCCGAAACGGCAAGCGCTGACACGCGGTGTCAACACGAGGTAGCAGTCGCATACTCACCAGTGGTTTGCCCGCAAACGCACACTGGCGAGTCTGCCATCCCAGAGTAGACGTTCATTTGAAAGCTTGCCACTTCCTCAGCAACCAAATAGTTGCATCACAAATGGAGGAACCTCAAGGAAGTACTAGTGCCCAGCATCCCTCGGAACCTGACAAACAAGCTGCGGAACAAACTGCTCATGAACCTGCACGTACGCCTTCGGCGTTAGTGGAGAGAATCACAAGCCCCAAACCACCCGCGACCCGGACGAGTCGAGGCTGGAAGGCGCTTGGCAAAGTGGAACCGACTTAACAGAGCGAAGAAAAAAGCTGTGCAACACGGTGAGTCGCCGGTCGCTAGCGAGTCGCAGGGACGCGAGGGCTTGCGCGCGCGCGCCGAAGGCATACACACACCAGTCCCGGAAAGCAACTCTGCTTGGTCGGCTAGCTCGGTTATCGGGGTCGCTGGTCTTCTAGTGTCATTGATCGGCCTCTACACACGTAGGCGGGAGCTAGCTGCCTCGTTCACTCGTACACCAGCCGTTAATCAGCGAGCTACCGAAGGTACCGACGACGTGACTCCGCTCGCAAGGCCGCCGCTGGCGGCCGCACAGCAGATCAAGGATCGTCCGCTTGCCGTTCCGGCGAGCCGACCCGGACAGTGCAAATCTCGACTGCCAGCAATGGAGTAAGCAGACATTTAAACACAAGGGCCCCACCCATATCCGCACGTCTGTGCTTCGCAATGTCGACGACGCAGCAAAGCATAATTACAAAGACCATCACCGACGCCGCAGTCATAACCGGCCTCGTCGCCGGCATCGGCTGGGTTGGGCGCAAGGTCTTGCGCGAAGACTTTACCAAAGACCCCTCCGCGAACGCCATGAACTACGCAAAAATGACTGCCGCCGTTGCAGGTGCTGTCGCTTTGAAGGGTTACCTTGAGGACCAGAAGATCCTGCTCATGTAGTAGTGTACTACACTACATGTGTAGGCGATGTATTAGACTCGTGTTCATGTATGTACACGTACACACAGCATCACACACTACTCGATGGCCTCCATCGCGATTTTGGTTGGTTGCGCCGTCCTAAACGCGACTGCATTCGTTGGTGGCAACCTCGCAAAGTTCCTGTCGAACGATGAGAGCCCTGCCTTAGCTGAGAAGGAGAGGCACGACAAGGCCCTAGAGAATTTCCAACAAGACTATGGACGCTACCAACAGCAGCGACAAAAAATCCTCGATTGGCAAGCTCAAAGTCGCAAGAGAGGGGCCCTCGCAAAGCAAAACTTCACCGACACTGACTACGCGCTCAAACTCTATAACCAGACCCGACCAAAACAATCCCTGGAGTCGATGCGGGCTCCTGAGCTGTCCGACTACTACATCCCCAGCAAAACGCAGAAAAACGCCGAGTTGGCGTACATTGGCGCCGGCGCTCTCGCCATCGGCTACACAGCTAGCCGCTTGCTGTGATGCAGCTGTCGTTCCGGCGCTTCATCTAGGCGGCCTTTTTCCATACTGCGCGTATACGTATGCGTATACGTATACGTATAAGATGATTGCAGACCAGTTGTGGAGTGCTATGCACGAGGTAGCAGCCGCTGCTAAGCGAGTGACACCGAAGGTGCCGTCGATGGGTGGGTTATGTAGCTTTGGTGACATTGCTAACCGAAGCGTCGAGTTGTGGCGCGCAGACAGGGAGAGCGTTAAGAGCTTCGCCAATGCCGTTCTCCGAGGGCCTACCGACCTCAGAAAGACCGCCTCGGCACTACCCGAGCAGACGGCAACCGCCTGTTGGAGACTGATACACCTGTTGCAATGTATCGCGATACATTATTGCCGACACGTAATGGCGGCGAAGCGCATGTCCGACGAAGAACTCGATGCGTTCCTTCGTATATACTACGCCAGAGGTGGCTTCCAGGGAGTGACCGCTCTGCATGCCAAACTCCCCAAGGGCTCAGCCTCCATAGATCGAGTGCGCAAGTGGGTAAGCTCGCAGCCCGCCGGGGGCTACACACAGACACCCCCTCCTCCGAGTACCTACGCCTACTTCTCGAAGCAAATAACAAACCGTATCCACCAGTCGGACCTGCTATTCTTGCCAACCGACCGCGGGTACAAGTATGCCCTGACTGTCGTTGACTTTGCTTCACGATATAAAGCCGCCCGCCCACTGAGGACTAAGAGCGCGGCCGTCGTCTTCCGCGAACTCGCTGACATCTATGCAGAGGGACCTCTCACATGGCCTAAAGTCCTCATGGTTGATGACGGCACGGAGTTCAAGGGTGCTACCACAAAGATCCTAACAGACCACGGGGTGGAGGTCCGAAGGGCTGAGCAAGGGCACCACAGGAGCCAAGCTTTCGCCGAGTCTTTCCATTGCTGGCTGGCAGAGCGCCTATTTCGTGCGCAGTACTCGAAGGAGCTTGGATCCGGCGAAACAAACCGCGAGTGGGTTACTGCTTTGCCAATCGTCATCTCGGACATAATCGCAACGAAGACTCGCATGACTGGCTTTGCGCCTAAAGACGCCATAAAGCTTAGGCGCGTGCCTCTCAAAGCCGAAAAGCCCCCCCTTAGAGGCCGGTACGGAGGTGTGCATCGCCGTAAACGGGGAAGACCTCCAGGACAAGGGCCAACGGCGAGCGACGGACCCGTGGTGGACAAGCAAGGCATAACCAATACTAAAGAGGGTTATGGAGCCCGGACAGCCAGTGTTGTATTACACGATGTACTCTAAGCACGGCTTCACGTGTTCGCAGTTGCGTAGCGTCACGCCAGCGTGATCAGCGCTTGTGCCTTCTATTGCAGCTAAGGCACGTGAGTCTGACATTCCACTTGTAGTGACCCTGACTGTCGTCCAGCCGGTCGATACTAAAGCATTGGGGATGGCTCTTGGTGTACCCCTGAAGCAGAAGCTGAGTGCCACAGACCGTGCACTTCTTTTCCGCGTCAGCAATCATGCCGAGTACGTGGTCTACCGTCAGAACGTGGTGCGATCCCGTGTACTTTGTGCGGCCCTTTTGCCTGTCGTCTATAGCGTATCGCTTGATTCGCGCTATAATTAGCTCTTCACTGGGCGTAGCCTGCAGTCCTGTGGGAACCAAGGCACCGGGGGTGTTATCGGGGGGGGGGGGGGGGGGGATCACGCGGACTATCTGGTCGGCGTGCCGCACGCGGGAGATGCCGGTGTATACAGCATTCGTGATCCAGCCCTCTAAGCTGTGGTCTATGATAAACAGACGTCTTGGAGTCTGGATAGTCTTGCCCTGCACACAGTGGACGGTTCCCCAGCCCGCGTATTTCCACTCAAAGGGGAAGCCCGTTAAGGACCGCGTCGAGAGTAATATCGACTACCGTGCCTTTGTATGCGTCGACCTTCTCACCCCTTTTGCCTGGCACGGGCACTGGCCACCCTTGCTTGCGATAACGATGCGCGATGCTAGGATCGGGGTCAAAGTGGATGGTTGCTGGCAGTCGGGGGTAGTTTTTCCTGTGGTGCTCTATCAATCGTTGCTGAACAAGAGCCCCCATCTTGTTGGTCGAGCACACCCACATATCGCTTGGGTGGGCCTGCTCGATCGCCGCGTCGAACGCTACCCCATCCCACTCCTCTCGAAACACCTCAAGCTGTTTGGAATCTGGCCGACACCAAATCCGGCCCTTTATGTCGTGGAGATTGGAGGAGGGCGCGGCAGAGCCGCAGTCGCATGTACTGTACATGTACTGTACATGCGACAATCATGCCGAGTACGTGGTCTACCGTCAGAACGTGGTGCGATCCCGTGTACTTTGTGCGGCCCTTTTGCCTGTCGTCTATAGCGTATCGCTTGATTCGCGCTATAATTAGCTCTTCACTGGGCGTAGCCTGCAGTCCTGTGGGAACCAAGGCACCGGGGGTGTTATCGGGGGGGGGGGGGGGGGGGGGGGGATCACGCGGACTATCTGGTCGGCGTGCCGCACGCGGGAGATGCCGGTGTATACAGCATTCGTGATCCAGCCCTCTAAGCTGTGGTCTATGATAAACAGACGTCTTGGAGTCTGGATAGTCTTGCCCTGCACACAGTGGACGGTTCCCCAGCCCGCGTATTTCCACTCAAAGGGGAAGCCCGTTAAGGACCGCGTCGAGAGTAATCTCGACTACCGTGCCTTTGTATGCGTCGACCTTCTCACCCCTTTTGCCTGGCACGGGCACTGGCCACCCTTGCTTGCGATAACGATGCGCGATGCTAGGATCGGGGTCAAAGTAGATGGTTGCTGGCAGTCGGGGGTAGTTTTTCCTGTGGTGCTCTATCAATCGTTGCTGAACAAGAGCCCCCAACGTGTTGGTCGAGCACACCCACATATCGCTTGGGTGGGCCTGCTCGATCGCCGCGTCGAACGCTACCCCATCCCACTCCTCTCGAAACACCTCAAGCTGTTTGGAATCTGGCCGACACCAAATCCGGCCCTTTATGTCGTGGAGATTGGAGGAGGGCGCGGCAGAGCCGCAGTCGCATGTACTGTACGGCTTTCCCACAGGCAGCGGTAGTCGGACTCGAACCAGCGGATGTTCCCTTGTTCCCACTCCTTGAGCATATCGTGAGGCCCCTCTTTATCTCCCCAGGGCGGGACCTGCCCATAGTCGCCACAACACACTACCTGACACGGCCGCGTGGCGAGATACCCTAGGATGGCGCGTAGCACTTTAGTCTGTACCTTACAGCACTCGTCAATGATGATTACTTCTGCGAGACGGTCGAGTTTGTGCCCCAGCTCGGAAGGTCTCCACTCCTCTATCGGCTTCTCCGCTGGTATGCAGGGGTTGTGGTGGTAGGTTTGAGCCTTCACCGCGAGGCGCGGGTTGTTGCGATGGTCGTGGGCGGGGTCATTCTCGGGGGTGAGCACCACAACGTTGCGGCCGCGGAACATGCTCACCGCCCACTCGGTCTTCCCCGATCCTCCTTGGCCGGCTAGATACATCTTTGCAGAGGTTGCGGCCACTAGATCGCACGGCAGACTCGGCGCAGTGCTTGGCTCCTTGGTCAAGCTCCCCGACTTCTTTGGACCCTAAGCCGCTTCGGGTCGCCACTCGTACCCAGGCTTCTTGTGGCGCCACTCTCCATACCTCGGATTTCGCTCCACGAGCTTTACACCACTGGGCACCGCTTTTGCGTATAAGGCATCTGTACACACTCGGAGGACGTCTTCGCGAGGGATCCGCCTCAACATGCGTTGCAACGTTTTGTTTGTGTACGCCAAGACGAAGGCCCTGATATGGTACTATTGTGAGCGTCGGACACCGTCTTTGTATTGGATCAGATGAGCCCCGTCGGCATGCTCGAAGTTAAGTAAGTGGTCGGTGCCCGCAAGGAGGTTTGTCAGATACGCGGCTTCTTCACGGTCGCGAACTACGATCGAGGACTCGTCGCCATGGCGAGCGCACTTGACTACGAAACGGACAGCGAGATCTCGACCCTCAGAGTACTGCGAGTCTTCGCCGCCGGGGCGGCACGCGATGGAGTGGGGGAACTTGATGGAGTCCTTTTATTCCGACGCTATACAACACCTCCCTCGCCGTGGCCATGACAAGGTCACCCGAGTCTAACAGGTCCTTGAGCTCTGGCGTGGTGATCCAGCCCTCGTTTTGTTCCAAGTGCTGCCCTTCCCTCCCGGAAGTGTAGGGGTGGCAGGCCTCAGAGAACTCCCACTCGGTCAGCTGAATGGCCCCGGTTAGTTGAAGAACCTCACTCAATGGCCGTCCCACAACATCCGCTATACGATACACGTTCGTAGGAAAGCCGTATTTCCGTACAAATCAATGGCGTCCGAGGCGCCGCCGGAGAGACTGTCTTCGCATCCTAGGTACGCCGCACGCATGTCGATGTGCGCATGAGGCTGCGCCCCTAAGATTTCCTTGCTATTCCACATTGGACTCAACCGGCGCCGCTCGCCAGACGTCCCTATATTTAAGGGGCGTTGGCCTGATGTTCTCTCTTTGGGTCTACTTCTTGAAGCGATACCCTATTGCACCGCCCATCGAGTGCGTAGCTTCGTTGGTAGGCTGGGTGATCATCAGGGAGCCCTTGAGGATCACATCCTGTCTCGTCTGTAAACGCCCTGTCGATAGCCGCTCCGTCCTGTCCCGATCGGTACAGTTTGCCCTCGTGCGTGACTATAACACGCCCGCACAGCCAGATCCTCGTGCTTTTGGGGATCGCCCTGTTTATGAAGCGAATGAGCACCTCTCGAACTTTTGCCTCGCGCGTTTTTGTGGCGGCACTGGTAGCGCGAAGCGCTGCCTTCTCCTGACATAACGAACGAAGCTCCCCCTAAGCCTCGAAGTCTAGGCCGTGGACGCTCGTGATAACAGGTGGTTCGGTCGGAAGCTCCGCCCAGGCGTGGTTATTGTGGCAAGGGATAGTGACCCTTGCCTTAGTCTTGTACTTCCCCGAGTCCCACATAACGTTACCCAGGGCGTCCACGGCTACTAGCTATACCTCGAGCTTCTTTTCCATCTCAAAGAGGTCTTCTTTGGTGCATCCCGTAGTGGCCAGCATCTACCGCTCGAGGATCTTGCCTCGTGTCTTGGTTAGACCAAGGGAGCGCGAGGTGCCGCGATTCCTCAAGAAGTCGGCAACATAACTCACAACACAGTTAGCGAAGGTGTCACCCCCCTCTCGCTCAAACATTGGCCCAGGCTCACCATTTTGCTCAGGTAAAGGGCGAAGCTCGTATCTCACGTAGACGAGGTACTCTCGTCCTTTCTCCCAAATACCCGCATCGATGCCTTCCAGGGCGCCGACTGCGATTTTGTCCCCTCTTTTGACTAATGACCCACCGATCTTGTGCTCCGAGCGCCCTTCCTCCTCTGTGATTGGCGCCAATGGCTCTGCGGGGGCCTTACCAACGGCCGTGAAGAGTCTGTAACGCCGGTCGGGGTCTCTCATCTCAAGCACCGGTGGCAACACTGCGTTTGCCCGCAGAGACTCTCGCTCGTGCGAGACCCACCACACCGAGCCATCGTCATTAATATCAGGCCCCCGCATAACCGGCTTTAGAGCAATGACACCTGTTCCACTAAGATCTCGTATCTCCTGGTAAACACCGGCGCTTATGTCTTGGCCCCGAAGAGTGGCATCCACGCTTGGGAATCGAAGATGGGCACCGCCGACGAAGAGAGAATAGTACTTCTCGGGGTCTAAGCCCTCTGGGCCCTTTTGCTGCTGTTCCAGCAGAAATGGGTCGAACTTGAGCCAGACTTCCTCTGGCCGCGAGCTCGCCGGCATGAGCGGCTTAAGCAGCTTGCGCTTGGCATCCTCGGGGATGCCCTCGTCCAGGATGTTCTGGACCAGCCCTGTTAGTACGGCGGGCGCCTCTTTGTCAGGCATGCTATTGAGAATCTCCTCTATGTAAGCGTCCATGTTTGGGTATGCCTTGTGCCACCTAGTCTCTAATTGCCCATATCGCAGCCCTGCGGTATCAGACAGGACTGGTATTTGGGTACGCCTTGTGCCACCCAGTCTCTAATTGCCCGAATAGCAGCCCTGCTGTATCAGAGAGGACGGGTATTTGGATATGCCTTGTGCCACCCAGTCTCTAATTGCCCGTATCGCAGCCGGTGGGACGAGTGTATATCGCGGGCTGCGATGTCAGACAGGTCGAGTGCGAACCATTCCCGAGCGCGCCTCTCGGTGCCGCGCATCCTCTGCCCTACACGATTCGCTCCGCAGGGGCGGCACAACCGCGGTTCCGACTGCGTCCCTATGCCGCAGATTCTGCACGGCACGGGGAGGGGGCTGCCCTTACGGAGCCTTTGCAGGTGCACCTTGCAGTAGGTGTCCATGCACCTCTGGCCACACGTGTTTGCATGGCCAACCTTTAGCCACCTGCAGTAATCTTTTCCGCACTTCATTCTTTGAATGCTATGCACCTGTGCATATACTGCAGGACAGACGGATGATGATGTTTGTGGAATTCGTTAAAGATCACTTTTATTAGTATATACTTGAAAAAATAAAAACTTTATAAGAACGCGAATGATAACATATTATTCACCGCCGAAACTTGGGATATAAGTCGATCTGTAAAATCACCATCGAAAAAATGCTTTAAACGCACGGGCTTCAACAGCAAAAAAAAAAAACATTTTTGCCTATAACCAATCTAAATTCGTTGTCTTTACGGGAATTCGGCTTCGAACACCCTATGTTTTGTTGCCCAAATGATTTTGCAACGTGATAAAAAGGCCGCAAATCATCGCCGAATCCTCCTCACCCGTGGATACACGTTATAATTCTAGGATTCAGTTAAACTAGCCAGTACTCCCAGTACTCCCCTCCTTTTTATGGTATCCTTGAACGTCTAACACTAGAATATGAATGGCTGTAAATCTAAATGCCATGAGAAAAATTCGCTTTTCACACAAAAAATGAGTGGAACAACCAGTAAAATCAGTAAGAACAGTAAGATGGCAGCCATTTTGAAAACGATGAGGCCGAACTAGGACTGAAACTGAGTCTTGCAATTTTTCACTAATTTGTAGCTAAAATATTCTTTTGTTTTGACAATTTGAATTTCAAAATACTCTTAAATAAAATTTTAAAATAAGAGGCTATTTTTCACATACATATTTCGATTATTTCCTTGTAAATTTGATATAGATTTTCATCACTACAGGTACCCAAAGTCGTGTTTTGCGAACTCTTTCGACCACCATAAAAAAGTATTTGCAGGGGGGGGGGGTCTTACTCAATCATTGTTAGGGATCCTTTGAACTACATTCTGATTATTTTTGCTGTCACTCGTGTCACGATAATTTCGCTGATCTACCCGACCATACTTTCAAACACTAAGTAGAAATACGAGAAGCTTATTCCGATATCAAACACCAAAAATCGAAAAAGTTACGAGGGTTCAAGTAGACAAGGGTCCAAGTAACCAAGGGTTTGAGTTACTAGATGTTCAAATTACTAAGGGTTCAAATTACCAAGGGTTCGAATTACCAAGGGTTAAAATTACCATGGGGTTCGAGTTACCAAGGGTTCAAGCAGAAAAGGTTCCAAGTAACCAAGGGTTCTAGGTGTTCAAATTACCAAGGACTCGAGTAACCGAGGGTTCGAGCAAACAAGGGCTCGAGTTTCCAAAGATTCGCGCTACCAATCGAGTTACCAAGGGTTCGAGTAACCAAGGGTTCGTTAAGACAAGGTTTCGAGTTACCAAGGGTTCAAGTGACATGGTTTCGAGTTACCAAGGGTTCTTTAAGACAAGGTTTCGAGTTACCAAGAGTTCAAGTAGGTTCGAGTTACCAAGGGTTGTTTTATGACAAGGTTTCAAGTTACCAAGGGTTCAAGTAGACAAGGTTTCGAGTTACCAAGGGTTCAAGTAGACAAGGTTTCGAGTTACCAAGGGTTCTTTAAGACAAGGTTTCGAGTTACCAAGGGTTCAAGTAGACAAGGTTTCGAGTTACCAAGGGTTCTTTTAGACAAGGTTTCGGGTTACCAAGGGTTCAAGTAGACAAGGTTTCGAGTTACCAAGGGTTCAAGTAGACAAGGGTTCAAGTAATCTGGTTGTTGCTATGCAGCCTTTTAAGACATTCTCGTTAAGACTACGATACTTTATTAATCTAGACAGATTCTTTTCCCACAAAATTAAGAAAACATTTATTGGTTGCTACTGACTTTTATTGTTATGTATCTTTCTAGATGATAATAATCAGCTGTGAGGCGCAGAACCTGCGGCCATAACCTTTACAGACGTGACCTGAAAAAAATGATTTACACGCATTAAGTTGGTTCACAGACCCAAAGGATGGTGCACCAATAGGGAAGTAATGAGCTCCTTTATACCGTCAATTATCTAATAAACGCCCCCTATCGAAAGAACGCCTTATTTCTAACGAACCTCCCCCCTACCCCCCCCCCCCCCCCCCCCCACCCTAAGCTTACAGGTTTGTATTGAACAAATTGCTAACCCAGGTTATAATTTAACTTGATCCTGACCCTGACCGAACCTCACTGCGCTTGGGTCTGTTACATTGTTATAGTTTATAATGAACGCCCCTCTCTAATAATCTATCTATTAAACGTCTATCAATTTAACGCCCCCCCTCGACCATGGAAGTTTAATAAACGCCCCCGGTGTTCGGTATCTCTTCTAACGTTACCTGGGGTAGTAAATTTCTACCGTATACACGAGGCTTTATTAGTTAAACTTACTGTTTAGCATCGTTCGCACGTCTTAGGGCAGTTTGCAATCATCCATTGTTTGTACTGGTTCCATGTGCAGTACTTCCTAAATCCTGCACAGCTCTTGTTTTTGTCTTTGCAACTCGCTACAAAACACAAAACATCATGATGAGATGATGTTATTTCCTGTGACAGAAGGAAGGCAAATCACGCCCTTTTTTCACGCTCTTGCATAATACGGAGTCGGTAAAGAATCCATTTCCATCGGCTAATTCGAGCAAGTAACGTTTCGTAGCAACATTTTTCAATGAAAAGAAGTCCTTTCTGATATATAAACTTTCTGTTTGATTGGTAAACGCTGAATGAGTTGCTTTTTTCTCTCGTCATTTCTTAGTACATTCGCCTATTCTGACTCTTCAAAAGGTATGGCAAACAGTAACTAATGAGTAATGATTCCTATACCACAAAAAAAAACACACTTCTCTAACAATGAGAAATGGCTCCACCCCCACCCCCCATGTGTCATACGTATGGTATTCAGATGCAACTTGGCGCACGCCCCACGTCACGGGTAAGTTTTGGATGCGAACTGACGGGATTTTTCTGTGAAACGCATTTTACTTTCAGTGCTTTGGGAAAAAACAAACAAGTTTCAAAGTGGGAACCACACCTAAGAAAACGCGCGTGCGCCTTGGAGTTGTTATTTTTGCAAGACAAGATATGGCCTTTACATACGAACATCCTCACTCCTTAGGCTTTTACTTACAGCCACCGCCTCCTCCTCCACCACCTCCACCGTTGCACGTGTTCTTGTAAAGTTGATTCATCTGTTGAGCATCGATAGAACTAATTTTCTCGCGCTGGCCAAGTTGAGCCTGTATAACAAGATCAGCATTGAGGGACTTCAATACAGAACTATACAAAACTATCAGATTGAACCTGTACAATAAGACCGTTATTAAAACAGAATATTAAGGTAGAACAACCACTACAGATCATATCACCTCAACAAAGTCTAGCCATCAATTGTTGTTTAATGTCGAAAACGCGATCGCTGCTAAAAGGAAAGTGATCAATTCCTTATTTGGAATACCTTAAAATTCACTACAACTTTCAAGGTAGCCGCATGGCGAGGGCTCCGTTAATTATGCGAATTCAAGAAGAGCTAGACAATGATTTTGGCCATGTATGTATGTATACTCACCACAGGTCGCTTTGGAACGATTGTTGGTTGTTTATTCTTGCTGAATGCCTTGCCATCATAATGCATCACGGACTCGTAATCATAAGGAGTTCCAAGCGAGTCTATCGTACCACGGTCGTACTTGTTGAAGTTGAATTTGTTTTCTGTAATAACAAATCAAGTCTTTTTATATCAAGTCTACGACTCTTACACGTCTACGCCTCCTTACTGATAATCCCATTATTGTGCGCATTCGACAATAATTTCCAACCGCTTATAAAGTTTCTGGCTTGGGTCATTCAAACAAACGGAATTATATTTTCTGTTTTGAAATTGGTCGGGGCTTTGCGCAGAGGTGGAGTGATTGGACACCATTTCAATGTAGGCGAATCAATACGCGTCAAGGAGTTTGAATGACGAAAGCCAGAAGGCGCTTTATCTGTCAGTGAGGGCTCGTAGAATATTTGAAACCGCAAAAAAGGCATGTCATCACAACCTAGCTTTCTATGCTATTGACATAAGTCATTTCTGTAACGTTGATTTCTAGCGCTTTCGTCTCTTACTTTCGAGGATATTGTTCCACATGATAGTAACGTATTCGTCACGGTCGGGGCGTGACTGCTCGTGGAAGAAGCCCAGGGCGTGACCTGTAACGCAACAGAATCCAGAAACATCAAAACAGAAACATCAAAACCACACCACCATTATATCAAAGATAACTATGAGTATCGACACAACTCACTGATATCTATGTAACCATCATCATCATCATTATTATCATTTCAAATAACACTCACTGATGTCTATGTAACCATCATCATCATCATTATTATTATTTCAAATAAAACTACAATCATAACCAGCCCAATCATCATAACCCCAAACACCGTCATCGTCGTTATTATCAAAATTGTCATAATTTTGATTAGCCTCCTCCGCCGGCATTTCGGGTTCGAGGGGGGGGGGTGGGCTTTCTGTGCTACTATTAATGGAAGAAAGTGGACTGAGCGAGAGTAGAATCGGAGGACGGGAAGGGGACAAAAGACCTCTCTCCCAGTCCTCCACTCTTTCTTGGTCACGCCACATGAAGCCCGAAATCGAAAAAGAACTTTTCCCGATAAAATATCTTTAAACACTCGACAATCCTGGGGACGAGGCTAAATTATGAACATCAGGAGAACATGTCGTGACGATCTTGTGTCATGTCGTACCCATCCTGTGTTATGTCGTGACGATCTTGTGTTATGTCGTACCCATCTTGTCTTATGTCGTACCCATCGTTTGTTATGTTGTGACGATCTTGTGTCATGTCGTGACGATCTTAAGTCATGTCGTACCCATCTTGTGTTATGTCGTGACGATCTTGTGTCATGTCGTACCCATGTCTTGTGTTATGTTGTGACGATCTTGTGTTATGTCGTGACGATTTTGTGTTATGTCGTGACGATCTTGTGTTATGTCGTGACGATCTTATGTCATGCCGTGACGTTCTTATGTCATGTCGTACCCATCCCTTGTGCTATGTCGTGACGACCTTGTGTTATGTCGTGACGATCTTATGTCATGCCGTGACGTTCTTATGTCATGTCGTACCCATCCCTTGTGTTATGTTGTGACGATCTTGTGTTATGTCGTGACGATCTTGTGTCATGTCGAACCGTTTCGTGACATGTCTTACCGATCTCGTGTGCGACGATCCCCGTTCGCCAGCAGCCACGCGCAAGGTTGATATCCTGACGTGATCCGGTACGGCCGACGTACGACGAGCACCTTGAGTGCAATCGATAGAAGTATGATTTACTTGATTCAAGGTTATTTGACATGACGTGATATCACCCTGCGCAGACTGCACATTATTATACATTGTACTCACTATGTTGATTCTGATTGGCTAGGAGCGCGCGCTTTATCTTGGGAATCATGCAATCTGAGCCAGGGAAGGAAGGGATATATGACCAACTCCGAAAGAACAGAAAATGATTTTTTTATGCCATTGCAGTATCTCCACGAGAGGTTTATTATTGGATTTTGCTATAGTTTGACTTATTAGTCAAAGTTATTAGTATAAGTTTGACTTATAGATTTATGACATACAAGATTGATCTATAATACATGTATTTTTTTAATCTAATTCTCTTGTGCTATAATTTCTACTAAAAACACGTCTATTGGAAACTCCGAAAGTGCACTTTATAACGTTTTTCGGGGGGGGGGGGGGGAGCACCCCCTGGGAACGGGCCTGATTTAATTAATGGGTGACACAGCGCAGCCATCAACTAAGAAAAGCAAAATATATATTGTTAAAAACAGCGACACATTAGACGGACAAATCTAGTTTGTGTTTTGAGCGCCAAGCGTCATCGTTCCCCTTGCCATCGTCGTTGCTTGAAAGTACCAAGCACAAACACAAGTGGAGCCCGGCCAAACACAAGCGCAGTACAAGTGAGAATCGGCCAAACACAAGCGCAACACAATCGAGAATCGGTCGGTCAAACACTAAGCGTAAGTGCAAGAAAACTAAGCACTTTTCTTGCGCTTGCGTTCCAGTGAGAATCAGGAAATTATGTGAGCTGCGCATGCGTCCTGGTTAGAACCAGCCTTAAAGGTCCTATCGTGACGTACCCAGATCCCAGCTTGAAGTTGGCATAAGCTTGCTCATTGGTTCTCTCTTTAAACCGGATACAGGTCTTGGAAGTCCATTCCTCCATGCCAGCTCGGATAGCCGCCCTTGCAGCGCTGCTAGCTAAAACAACAGGCCCAGTTCAATCACGGGCGCTAGGATAGTCCCAATGTGTAAACTATTTGTGTTTGAAACTTTGAACATTTAAATTTCAATCAGAACCGTTATGTGTGTGCATCTAGTGAACCCGCAAAAACTGAGCCAAGTTACCTTTTTCTCGCCTTTAAAGGGGCAGCGTCAAGGTAATGCGCATGTCTGGAGTCAGAGTCGTTTTGTAAGCTTTTAATTGTCTCCAAGCAGTTGAACTTGAGCTGTCAATGCCTTGTTAAAATAATATGCAATATTTTATTGAAAACTATTGAAAATTTTGGTCATTTCCTTTAAATTTAAGTCTCCCACATGTATCAAAGGCTGATAAGTCAATATTAAAATTTGGCCGAAATTCATTGTGTCCGGGCCGGAGAGCTATCGCAAAGCTCTTACCATGACACTGCGCCTTCAAAATGATCCTGATTTAGCCTCCGACCTTTGAAGATTCACCACAAATCCTTTAATCCGCCACAAACCCCGTTATTCACCTCCAATTCGTTGCGCTGTATGCGTGGTGACCCGCACATGCTACCAACTGGTTTGTTTGTAGAACGAGTATATCAAAAGTTCACTATATGCACACACATAACAATTCTGTTTCAAACACCGATAGTTTAAGGACTAGGATTATCCTACCGCCAGTGGCTCAATAGAATTGATCACTCCTTGTGAGGCTAATACAGGGCCGTAGTCAGTATATGCATTTATTCATCCAAGATAAAATATTTTATAGTAAGGAACCGCGTATCATCATCATCATCATCATCATCATCATCAGCATCATCATCATCATCATCATTATTATTGCTATTTATTTATTTATTTACTTATTTCTTTTGCACAGCCCTCTCCCGATCTTCTCTTTATGCAAAATAACTGAATTTTTGGCTACCAAAAGCCCTATATTCGTTTTTTAAGGGGAGTGGAGGAAATTTCAATGTAATTAAAGATCACTTGTCAGCCAAACCCTTGTTATTGTTTTAAACAATTATTAGAAGAAAAAAAATATAAGAATTCTCAAAGAAAAGTCTGATGCCTTATTTACTCAAATTAATTGAAAAAAAAAAAAATCATAACAGCTCCCCTTAAATCAGCCGATGGAAATCAATAAATTCTCACACTTGGTACTTTGCTAGAAGGACAAAATGGCGGCTAACAAATGCTCTCTAAAAATTCGAGACAAGGATCCATTTTATTCACTGCAAGCAAGGAAATTGAAGAAGCGAAGTTTTCCCCACACTTGAACATTGTAGGAATACTTACAGAGGCTTGAGTCAATGACGTAGGGCATGACACCGCCGGGCCATTGTCGGCCTTTTGTAGCTCCACGCTCGCCAACCGCGTCCACGTCCAGTCCATTCAAGGCCGCCCAGCGCTGTACAGGGTCCAGCATCGCCCTCATTCTCTGTATGATAGTAGCATTCGGTAAGTGTGATGATGTATAAGGTAAGGTGAAAAAGAGCTGGGGTTAGGTGGGTGAGTAAGATCAGCTTACGTAGGGTAGGGTGAAATCAGTGTTATGGTGAAAGAGACGTAAATGTAATGGCGGAAGAGATTGGGCTAGGTGGAGTAAGGTCAGATTACGTAGGGTAAGGTAAGTGAATGGTGATAACGGTAAGATGAGGTTACGTAAGGTGAAGTGAATAAAGTAAGTTAAAAGGTGAAGGGGTAAGGTAGAATATAGTAAGTGGGTGTTTCAGTTAAATGGACGTGTAAGGTGAGGTTAGATCAAGGTATGGTATGAGTGAAGTAAAGTAAGCTAAGAGGGTGAAGACAAAGGGTGAGATAGAATATAGTAAACAATATCTTATCTTTGTTTTTGTTTTTTTAAGCTTAGTCTCGGGAAAAAAAAATGAAAACGTTTGGGTGCAGTAAAACAAACATTTTTTTTAATTTAATGATTTAGAGTTGAGATGTATTTTATCTTCAAAGAAGCTTTATTTAGTGAAAGAAAAATGTCAGCAAGAAACTACTTTTGCATTCTTACCTTCGGGATTTTCAGCAAAAACGATGCCGATAAGCAAGAGCACCCAAAGCCACTTCATGTTGAATGTGGAGGTAAGTATATAATTTGTGAACAAGGCCTTCATTTATAGCGAAGTGCGCACTACATCTGCAAAGCTTTGTCAATTTTGAGCCCCTTGTTTTGGACAAATAACGCAAGGTTTATCACTTTTGCGGCACGTTACTTCAAGAAAAACCATGATTTACACAAATAACGCAAGCTATATCAATTCCGATCCACTTGCACTGCACAAATAACCGAAGCTGATCAGATAAGCGGGCCTCCTTGGGTTGTTGATGTTTGGATTGTGAGGACGGCTGGATAAAGTTGGCGAAGGCAAATAATCTCATTTGAAGATGTACATGTTGAATATTAGACTTCAACAACATTTCACTTTTTTTTACCAAAGGAAGGAAAATTGTTGCAATGGGGGTATTTGACACTTATCGAAATTGAAAGGGATTTTATCCTAAAAAGACTAAAAAATAGTGCAGGACAAAAAGCACACACACATTTTATAAACAATTGGCAGACGCGCCTTCTTAAACAGACTTTCTTGGTCTCCATTATGTCAGCCTTGCAGATAGAGCCAGCAAAAAAAAAAAAAAACATTTGCATCGGCTCATATACAATTCATTAGCAGTTTGGCCATTAAATTTGGTAAGGCAAGGATCAAACTATATCTTTGGCTTTATGTATAGCAGGTTTATTCTTGAATAATGCAAATAGAAACGAGTGGTTGACTTAGGCCCCTTTACGCAGCGTAAATAATCATATTATGGAGTCGCGGGCGTCATAATTGTCATTGGTGTTATAAAGGTGCTGCATGTGTGTTTGTCAGGGATGGCGGCTTAGCCATCTTTCCGTAGAACAACACTCAAGTGACTGGCTTTAGGTTTCAGACAGGGGGGGAGACCATGCATCATATTTATTAATATATAAAATAATATCTTACTTTTCAAGCACTTTATAGACCCCCTTATAACCAAACTTATAACATATTCTTCCTTGTTCAAGTTTTGTTTGCTTTATAGCGATGTACAATTTTGTATAGGCGGCCAATAAATAGAATCTATCTATCCATGGTGGGTAAAGGAGTGAAAAAAAAAAAAAAAACTCCAAACTTCCAACGCGGAAATAGCAAACTCTGATATGAAGTAAGGCGGAGACAGCTAGACGCTGTACTGTTGGGGCCGAGGTGTCCTTATTAAGCGGGTCACCATAAACAAGGACCTGTGGTATAGTCGACATCGTCGAGTGCAGAGCTCCATTACAAGAAGCATAAAAGAAAAACATTAATATATAGATTTAGGCACTGCCTAAAAGCGGAGCCAACATGAATTTTTTTTCAGCATTAACTTGTGTAGAACCCCCCTTCCCTGCACTTTCATTATGCATCATGTTCTCCCATATATGTTGTTTTTCACAATACTCAGGGTTTTAGGAGACCAGCTCTCAATTTCTTTAAGGTTTTAGGAAACCAGTTCTCTATTTCTTTCTCAAAAGAAAGCTGGAGTTTACCCAAGTAATTCATTTAAGCCTTGCTCATCTTTGTGAGAATTTGACCAATCATTCATTGAATTTTTTTTAATTGCTCTATTTTTCCCGCAAATTTTTAAAAAAAAAAAACACACGCTAGATTCTTTGTTTTATCATAGTAATCGAATATTGCTAAAAAAATTATTTTCATTATCAAAAGTGTAGGTAAAAAATGCAAATATAGTAAAAAAAGGACATACGCTATTTAATTCAATTAACACCTTCAGCTGTCAATCTCATCAACCACCCTTTTCCAAACTGATCTTTAGTATCTATTCTTTCAATATCTGTAGTCAGTTTTGATCAATTCCATGGCAGTTCAATTTTATAACATGCCCAAAATACCCCAAAATAGTACCTTAAAAGTGTCCTCCTAATCCTCCAAGGGAATACCTAGAACAAATATGTTTTTTGTTCTAGGTAAAAAAAGTATTTATTGATCTTACTCAGGATATCATTAACTAAACTATACTTGATAGACAACTGAACCAGCAAAATTAGCAAAAAAAAAATTATGATTTGATTAACAGGGAAGGCTTTCAGGTGTGAAGGGAGGTCATATTTATTTCAAAATGAGGATCAATTAAAGTTCCTCACAAAAAAACTGGGTGCTATTTTATTCTCTTCAATATTAAAAACAATAAACAAATACATATCAAATTCCTATACATTAAGTATATCAGCAAATCACACTACCATAGTGGATTTGAGGTAAAAGTACTCATTCCCTGCCTGTACTGTACCAATTCCTTTTACTTCTTTAAATTACTTTACTTAACTTGCAAAGATGGGGCTTTTATCATTTTCTTATTCTTGTGTAAGATTTAAAGTAAGCAATTCAAATATTGGAAAAATATCTTAACCTTCTCTCTTGTGCTTTAAAATGTAACTTTGTTAAGGGTGGATTAAAAGCACTCTAACATATTTAAAAAACTTCTGAGTACATTATTTTATTATACAGTTAAGAACCACATATAAGAACCTAGAATAAACAGTCTGTTAACCTAATATTATCAAATTAGAATCCTTTTTATAAAGCATCTATTTAGCCTATATTTGAAATAGGTTGAAATAGGAAAATTGATTTCTAAATAGTTTTAAATATGATCTTAAGGGATCATATAGGAGACCTGTTTTTTTTTTATGATTAACTTACTACCTCAATTACTTTACCATGAATCATTGTAATAGCAAGAGACTATTTATAATAGTCTAAATGTAACTAACCACACATTATACAAGAACCTGTCAGGCTAACTTGGAAAAAAAAACTAGTTTTTTTTACTTTTACAACTCTGGTTCATTTTTTAGAACAATTTTTCCATTAAAATATTATCTTACTTTTTGTAACTTTATGTGTTTATTTTTGGTGACCTACATTAAATACCAATGCCTTATATGTACATCCTGCCCTGGGTCATGCCTCTTAGCCAGCAGCTTGTGTCTAAGCTTGATTTCAGAATCTCTGCCTGAGATTAACCTGAAGAAAAGCATTTAAGAAAAAAAACTGGTAATCTGCTTACAATACAAATATTATTACCACAAAAACCTAATTCATAAAACCTAAAACTAAAAACAGGATACAAATATTATACCACAGGAAGCTGCAGAGGGAAAAAATCATTGCTTTTGAGAAAATTGCTCCTCTGCAAAAAAGCTGTCTTGGCTTTCTATGAAACCTGAATTTTACTTTTGGACCACATTATATTGTGGCATGAGAAAAAAACAAGTTTTTTAAGGTTTGTAAGAAATCATTGAGTTACCCAGGGTTATTGAAAATATTGTAGGTGGTATAAAAACAAGGCATATTTTTTAGGTAATAACAGATCCTCAAGGTCCTTATATTTATGTGCACTTTAAAAAAAAATCAAAACAGAATTCTAGAATAGTTGATTTAAATTTCAAGTGTTTATCAAATATATGTTGTTTTTTACAAATTACTAATACTTAGGGTTTTAGGAGACCAGCTCTCAATTTCTTTAAGGTTTTAAGAAACCAGTTCTCCATTTCTTTCTCCAAAGAAAGCTGGAGTTTACCCAAGTAATTCATTTAAGCCTGAAATCGGATGAAATACAGCAAATATGTGAAAAAAAAAACAAACAAAAAACAAAAAAACAAGAGAGCCAATGCGGATGAATACAGAGAATGTATGAACATTCTCACAAAAATTAGGTTTATGATGAGGTCCAAAATCTTGTGACAGAGTTGACAGCTCTGGTAACTTATATTCTATTTATTCATGAATAGTAGTTATAATTTTCCTATGATAGATGGTGAATGGCAGATTTAGAGATCGAATTTGATAAATACAGCGCCTAGAATATTTATTCCCTGAGGTAAGTAAGTAACTTAAAGTAAGTTAAATTCAACAATGAAAAAGGTGTTCAAAGTTTGAAACCAAAACAACTCCGAAAGATCGTTCCGCTAAGTACTTTAATACAATACGCTAACTTACCTAGTACGTCTACCAGTGCAAAGACAAATACATAGGAGCACTTGTCGGAGAAGGTGTCCATAAAATTAGCTTGTTTTTTCTTTCTTCATCTTGCGGCTTACTTTGACATTTCAGCTGACCTTGACTCGAGCAAAAGACTTGACTCTTCAAAACTTTCAACCATGCTTTTACACAGTCTTTTGCTCATAATTAGACAAGTTCATATCCGAGGTAAGCGTTCCCAAGAATGATTTTTTTCAAGCACTACTTTTTCGACAATTCTTGGCTTTTCTGCAGTCAGTTTTCGTGTATTTTTGAGAGGGGAAAAATACTCATCCGCCATATTGTTTTGAGGCCTGTGTGCCGAGGCAGATCTCGGCTGGATGGATGGCAGCTTGTGACAATGACGTCATTGACCACAATAACTGAGTCGCCTAGTTATAGACCATTTCTATACCTATGGGGCTCCGCTATTAGGGCAAAATTAATTATCATCGAAAAACTTTCTTAGTGCAAAACGCCGTTATCACCTTGTGTGTACAAAACATTCTTTATAAACTTCAAAATAATCAGAGTTACCCTATGGCTCTGCATTTTCGATCTTAACGGAGCTATTCACTTGACGGGAATGACGACTGTGAACAGGGCAGCGCCATTTATACGTATTTATACGCGTTCTTCTCTTATAGAAAATGAAGATTCTTATCTTCTCATATCTCTACCTTATTTGTGTAGTTTGCCTCGTTTGCCTTTTTCTCTCAATAGACCGTCCCATCAACGGCATCCCAGGGGGGGAGGGGGGGGGGGGGGGGGGGGGGGGGAAGTAAGAGAAACAGGTTTTTACCAGAACAGTATATTTACAATATTTCCGAGCATTACAGATATCAGACGAGTAAAACAGCGTTGATGCAGCCATCGTTTTCAGGGTTGTTGGTTACTTGAGCGTACTTGCCTGAAAAAAAAAAGTTAAAACAATAGATAAATAAATAAATATATAAACAAACAAACAAATAATAACAATAATAAATAAATAAAAAAATAAAAATAAGGACACGGCGTGAGAAATATGAATAGCCGACATATGCCTCGAGTATCACTCTTTTTAGCCGTTACAAGGTAGCGATCAAACGGTCTTTGAGAAATGGAGATGAGAGTTGAGGAGAGTCGAAGAGAGTTTCACTGTTTCTAATAGCAGGGTTGCGACCAAACGGCCTTTGAGAGTTAGCGAGAGTGGTCATGTTTTTATCCAAGAATCAGCAATGATAACTCACGTTAAATTTCATTTTTTTTTTTTTTGAAAACTGCAGAACGAAATGGTGACAACAAACGGTAACAACTGACGATTGTGAACGTGTTAAAAGAATGGGAGTCGTTGAGATTGTGTAAGAGTAAAAATATCTTGTCAACCGCCATTTTGTCATCCTAGCAGAGTAGCAAGTGTGAGAAAGAATCTATTTCCATCAGCTGTGTTGGAGAAGCTGTTGAGACATTTTTAATTCCTGGCACGAAAAGGGATAGGTAAATTAAGTGTACGATTTCAATTTTGGGGGGTAACTCAAAGGCGTGGCTGTCAAGGGTTCGTTAATTAATTCTAGTGCAACAGTGTCGAAAGCGGCAAAAAGGTTAGTAGTAAAGTTTTTTCTCCGTGTTTAGGATAAAAAAAATAAAATAAATAACACAATGAAAACAATTCTTCCCGACCACTATTTTAGAAGCAATTGCTCAAATCTGTGTTAAAAGAATAAGCGACTTGCAATAAGTAATCACAATATTTTCTAAGAAACAAACTAACGCCAAACTAGACAAAGAAATGGCTGGGGCCGGCAGAAAACCTTTCCATGAAAATAAGTTCTTTCTGACTTATTCATTTGCTCTGAAGAAGTTGTTTTAACTTGACACTTTGACGTCAAAAACCTGAGCACGCGCGGGTTTGTCACTCAGAGTCACGTGTTTTCTTATTGCGTTTATTACTGTATTTATTGTAGCTTACCCCATACGACTTTGCCTCCCTGAGTGACCAGGCCAAGTTCACTGACATTAACCTGTAAAAGAAGATCACCAGAAAAAATGGACATTGATCAAACGACGGGTTTAAGCCATTTTGTCAGTGCGGTCCGCAAATGTGTGCAGCTGTCTCAGCATGCGTTATTATAGTCATATAGTACCCCGGAACGGGGAGAACTTAGTGACTAAACCACGGCGCAGCCGGGAGATGGTTAGTAGAAATCTTGACTACATATATGGTGTTGATTCCATGTAGCATGAGTTCCTTTACCGAAATCCATTAAGATACCTATTGTTGTATTTAGAAATGGGTTTTACAGTATTTGCTTTTTTTTTTTTTATTAAATCCCTCGACTAATTCGCTGAAACTTCATGTAGCACGAGTTCCTTTACCGAAATCCATTAAGATACCTATTGTTGTATTAAGAAATGGGTTTTACAGTATTTGCTTTTTTTTATAAAATCCCTCGACTAATTCGCTGAAACTTGGTGCAGGGGATGTGGGGTAAGCTTAAACTCCAGTTTTCAAAATTCCGCCAACTCTTGTTGATGATTTCCAACAGCTAAATTACCTCCTACTTCCGTCATTCAAAAATCCATGAACAAACAGATTCATTGCTTGCCAGTACTGAAATAGTTTCCAGTCACGCCACCTCTCTCCAAGCCGTTAGGTTACGAGCCAGATTAGCAATTGGAAATTATTGACAATAATAATTACGTTAAAATTTTCATAAAATAAGCAAATATCACTATTTTTTATCGTCTCATTGATAAAAACAATCAAAATCTGTTTTTCTTTTTTTTCTTACCTCGACAACAGTACCCTTGGTGATGACCCCTAGCTGTGTGTAGAGTGAGGACTGGGGGTTCTTTTTTACTCCGATAATGGGCAGGCAAAATGTTGCTTTAAGCTAAATGGACAAATATATTGTTATTTGAATGAACATATTTAAAAATGGAGAGGCTCTGTAATATAAACCATAATGTAATTAATGTTGATGATGGCCTTTTCCATCAAATTTCTACTTCTCAACACTATACTGTACATATACAGAAGCCATCATCATAAATATCACAGTAATTATAATCATCATCATCCAGCGACAACTACTGTATAATCATCATCAACATCGTAAGTACATACAAAACATCATCATCATCCGCACATCATCATCATCATACATACAGTACATATACATACAGTCACGGTAACCATCATCATCATCATCACAAAGTAACCAACATAATAAAAATCATCTTCATCCCACATTAGCTCCATAATAACCATTACAATTGCACTATAACCGCCATAATCCTTAAAACGGCAACATCACCAGTTAATTTGGTCAATTACGTTCTGGTCAATAACATACATGTACCTTACAATTTCCGATGATTTTGAATAGAAAAAGCGAAAAATATATTTGAAAATTGTAAAAACAGTGTGTCTTTTGAAAGTTTCTTCAATCATACTGTATAAGCGATAATTTAGAGCAGTTGGCCTGTTAGATTCTAATTGATTATTTTGTCTTTTATCAACTGAGGTTGGAGTCGGCCTGATGGAATTTAACTGGTGCAATTGCCACTTTTTTAAAATTAAAATATCAAAATATCATATAGTAACCATATAATCATAATCATCACCAATATTAACATACAAAAGGCTGGAAAGTATGATAATACATGGGTAAGATAATATAGAAGATACTTTACTAGTGTTATTCAGTGCATAATTACTTACTTCTGGATGTGTAACATGTGCTTTCTTGAATCGTAGACCCTGTACCAAGCAGCAGTTAAAGTTAGAGCAAGATTTTGAATTATCTGTAGAATTTGGTTACAGAACCGTCAACAGATTATGAAGCTCTAAATCATTTTTTTTGAGCTGGAGTGTCTGTTGAATGTTTAAAGTCTAACAAAAAGGAATCATCATTGGGCAAATAAACATGCTCGGCCAATACAAGCTATGTACTGCACTACTTTGTACTATGTAGGTACTTACCATAGGCCTAATAAAGCGCTCATATTTCGGAGGTTTTCTTGTAAAGCCATCACCAACAAAACAAGCTTTAGTAACCATCCTCTTCCATCCTTTTCCTAGAAAAAAATCAACCAATAATAGCAGAACTTACAACTAACATAACACACATCTGTATCCAGTAATGACTACATGGACACAAAATTACAAAAAAAGTACATTACATAAGCTGTAAAATTACCTAGTGGTCTTATGTAGGTGTGGTGGAATAAGAGGAATAAATCAAAAAGAGGTTGAAATGTTTAAATGCTGTGAAAACAAAGGACAGTTCATTAGAGCAAAAGAGCTGTTAAAACATGTTTCACAGAGGCATTAATCATGTCATTAAATCTTGTGTGGAGATTTATTTTCCTGCTGTATATCAATACATTAGCCATAATAAGCCATTTAGGGTTACACTTACAGTAGAATCTTGATGTACATATGTAGAGGAAGGATTCTACTTACTTCTTGTCTTTCCTGTTTTAATCACTTTGAAAACTTCGTCTTCTCCAACGGCTCTTACTTTAGGGAGGGGCACATCCCACTTTCCCTATAGAACATATTAATGTTTATTAACTTCATATTTTCATTAATTCATCTCTTTTTAATATAAATGTACTGTAGAAGCATTTTTGTGAATCTTTTTCCAATAAACATGCACTTCGGTTTCAGATTCCAGGATTTTTCATGTCACAACGAGCCATTGCGATTTTATGTAATACCATTCTTGATTACAGCCTTATTTGAAATAGATACTGTATACTGTAGCTTTCACCATATATTTCTAATTCATAGTGGAGTAAATGATTATACCAATAAAAGGAAGGTCACACTGGTCATTCAGGGTTTCTTGGGTGCAAACAGCAAAACAAAAGGCATTAAGCGGGGATTTGGGGGCTTGCAGTATACATCACAAGACTCAGTCATACACCTGTGCTCTGTGTCAATTTTGGACACAGGACATCAAGCTTAACACCTTTCCAAGAAGACAAGGGATTCACAGCGCAGAGACAGGGTTTTACATACATCAGAAAAAAATCACAAGTTCACCTGACCTGGGTTTGAGTCCTGGTTTTCATGCTTTTGGACAAGGCCTGTATCACTAAGCTATACTGTATCACGCCACTCCCCACAGATCAACAATACTTACTGCTTTCTCTTTGCGCTTCTGCTTGACCATGTTACTGAGGACCTTCGCCCTACTTTGGCCCTCCCTGTCCAGCAAGTAGGCAGGGACAGCGCCTTCTGGAACCTTCTCATTATTCCTGGCCTTTGTTTTTTTCTCCTCATGCAGCTTCATCCTGGAAATGTGAAAAGTAATACAGATATATAACATTTGGAATAAAATGTTAGACCATTAATGCTTGCGACCAAATGGTCAAATTTGCGAGTAGACTTGTTAATGCGACCAAGTAGTAAACCTGCAATCAATGAACATCTTAAATAGGTACAGTCAATGAAAACTTGGTGAAGTATTATGCTTGCTGCAGAATATTTAGCACTTGGAGTCTACAGAACCATACATACAGAACACAGCCTAACCTACACATAGCTGAAACTAGGAAATGACTATGTGGGAGAAATATTTAAAATGTGTAGACATATAGTTGAAATTTATCACACAAATGCCTTGGAATGACAAACGTTGAGCCCTACAGTAGAGGAGGGTGGTTACCACACAGTAGGGATTATAATTCACTTCCTAATCTTGTATGACCATGTTTTCAAAAAGACACTGACGTTTTCTCTACTTTTGTTATTTATGCTTAGGCTGGTATTAAATTTGAGTGTGATAATTATAAAGTACTTACGTCTTTTTCATCTGTACTTTCTCGGCATGTCTCTTTTTATTGTAAAGCTTGGCCCTGCAAAGACAGCACTAGTCAACACCACAAACTCTCAGTGACTTTCCAGGAGTAGCCTGATCATCTGGAGTTATATATCTACATCTCCCATACTACATTCTAAAAGTGATGAAAGAATATCATATTATGGTATTTACTGTACTGTACATATAGTAGGCTATGTGCACGATGTTGGTACCCACTTATTTTTTAGGCAGTGGGTACCAACATCTGGCACATACATTAGCCAGTACTTCATATTGTTTACTGTATCTTAATGCTTTACGGCATGGTCTCTGACATGTGTGTGCACCCATTATAGCTTATCAAATATAGTAATTCAGCCTGGAAAGTAAACTAGGGCATTTTCACTAGAGAATACTGTATTTGCCATATTTTATTGGCAATTTAGTCTTGTGTGTGTGTGATTTTCAATCTTGTCACTAATATAACTGTTAGACCACGTTCTGGCTTCCATCATTCAACCTACTGTACAGAACAGAATCACATTAGGTACTTTTGGTTAGTCTGTACCTTTCAAGGAATAAAATATAATAAAAATCCCCTGATGAGTGGGCAACCACGAAACAGACCTGTAGGGAAACCTATGTAGTTTGTATTTTTCTCAAACCAACACTATAAAAATACATATATATAATAAAAAATTTCAAATGACAAAAGCCACTAAATCAGTTCACTGAATATTGAAACCTGCAGTAAAAATTTCTCCCTGATAGTGTAATGTGTATTAGCTACTGCACAGTAATTACTAAGTTACCAACAAAGACTGGATTCACTGTAATTAGCACTGTAACTTACTTAAGACCATGGAGCTTCTTAGCACGTTCAGCCTGTTCATGGGGCTGCCTTCCTTCCTTCTTTCGCCTTGGGAAGCAAAGATGGAAACATTTCAGCTTGTACATTATCAATGTGTAATACCAGCTGTACTTTACCTATGTAATAAGACTCTGCAACTGATCAAAGTCACTCTCAATGCACCTACAATTTAGCAAATGAACTCCATTGCCTAATATTTAGGCTACTAAAAAATGTGCTGCTGTATCAAAATGGTTTAATAATGACCTTTTTGGTAGGTATCAAGTCCATTTATCAATAAAAAAATCTTTACTTTCTAATTTGATGGAGAAAATAATGAACAGAAAGAAATAGATGAAGAATAGCAGTTTGAAGCTAAAACTATAATTGATTAAATGTCTTTTTTGTGAAAAATTAAGATCAACCATTGTAAAAGCTTTATTCTTTCTACTATAGCAAACTCTAATGGAGTTGATGGGACCTGATGGTCTGGTCATAGAAATACTAAAGACAGCTCTTCACAAAAAGAAAGAAGCACACAAGGAGAGGAGACTTAAGATAATCAGTGTGGAGTAGACACAAGAGAAGTAGGAAATTAGTTATTTTGTCCATCTCAGCTTGCAAACCCTTTGTACTGATTTGCGTTTAATGCATTACTCCATGTATCAGTATAACATGAAGGAATAAAATGATAAAAATACAATAATATAACTACAATATATGTACACTACACAACATTATACTTACTTTCTCTCAAAGTGGTCCAGCCGGTAGCCATGGCGTTTCCTAGACTGCTCGATATGCTCGTTTTGAGGCTGTTTAAAGTGAAACGGAAAACGTTGATAATAATTTTGGGGCTGTTTTACAGATACCCTTTCAGTTTGTGTATAGTTTCATTGGTTAAGAGCCTCCTTCTACTTCAGAGTTAGGTTTAACACGAAAAAAAATAACGAAAAAACAATCAATGCAACAACATTTCTGTCACGTGTAAACAAATGAGATTCAAAAACAAGGCTAGTTTAATGACACTGGTGCATCAGTTTGATATTATAATCATTAGATGTACTTACCATATTTTATCGAGCGTATCTGGGTTTCTCAAGTCTAATTTTTCGCCCGTAGTCGGCGAATTTTGGTGTTTTTGCGACACGTTGTTTCAACACCGTTCGAACCTTTTCGTGTCCGCCATGTTAGAGAAAGACCCCAGGATGCACTGCGCCAAACAGTGTTGCAATGGCCTGGGAACTGGTAAATGGAGCACAGGAAGCCCGGTGGATACAGCATTACTTCTATTTGCAGTGGTGGCTCTCGGGAACTCGTGCAAAAATAACTGCGAAATGAGAAAAGCAATGTAACAGGGAATACCTTCACGATACAAGCCGCCGCTAAAAAGCCGCTCTATTACACATTATATTGGCCAAAGGGAACACAATGTTTTTGTCCTCGTGCCGCGGGGGAAAAACAAACACCAAAATCGAACCCACGCCAAATCTAACACCATGGTGGACCTGAACTATCGTACCGATCAGTTTTTTTTTATCATTATCAGATAGTGAACGCACACATTAGTTCCCTATGGAAGTAAATCTTTGTCAATGTGGGACAAGAAAAAAAAATAATAAAGTAAGAAAATAAAATCTGCATCTTAGTCCGAGCAGGGAGCATTGTGTACTCCAGTGAGAATTACTGAAGAAAGCAAGCGACTATGCTAGTTGGGGGGGGGGGGGGGGGGGGGGGGGGGGGGGGGGGGGGGGCAAGGCAAGTTTGTAACTTGCTCTCGGCGTATTTATTGAGACATTTTCTAAACACCACAGGGAACCCAACTCAAGCAGATTGGAACTTCCTTTGCAATAATACCTCACAATCAAACATACTTTCTAACTACTTGTTGTAATGCCAAATCTATACCTAAACTTCCTACATCAGGCTTTTTGCCATTTTCAGCTTTTATTTTAGCTAAATTCTGAATTTGCAATCGTATGTGTAGAAGTGGTTTACAAGGCAGTCGGAAAGATTAAAGTGTCAATTGAATGATCGGTGTTGCGGGTGGTAGGAGAGATGTGTTCCCAGGATTCATTGAGCGTATAATACAATGTAAGAGATTTTCAAACCTTATAGTTACAGGCCTGGACGCTAAGAGCAGGGGGACGGGGGTGCTGTTGACCCAAATCTGTACCATAAATAGAGGCATGCAACTGAAAACATTTTTTGGTGGAGTATATTGCTATCGTCGAATCGGCTTTATTCGAGGAAGTCGTCATTGTCAGCTTAAGAATTCTCGTATCGTAAAGAAAAAAAAAAAAAAACAGAAAAACACTGTGACTTGAAATTTGTCATTTTAGGGAGCTTGAGCTTCTTGCACAGCGCCATGGTTGAGTCGGCGCAGTAAACACCACGCCACGTCCATCACAAGCTTGATCACCGACACTCCGATCCACAACCCAAGCTGACCCCCCCACGCACACACACACAAGCTGACCCCCCCCCCCCCCCCCCCCACGTCGCCAAGGAAGCTTTCAACCTAAAAGGAAGAAGACGCAAATGAGAGAAAAAAAAAAGCAAAAAAAACACAGACAGATGGACAAACAGACAGACAGCATCACTGGATAACTTTTTTTTTAGGTGATAGTTTCTGTATTTAACTCCTCAAAATATATCTTAACTCGAACAAAATTCTTTCTGTTGAATTGCAAAAAAGGATGTATCAAAAGAATAATCATACATTAGGGGCTGTGCCAAAATAGACATAAATTTCGAAAGTCTTACCTCAAGATATCCTTATCTTTGTGCATGCTGTCGTTGAAACCTTTATCAGACTTTTGGATCATCCTTTGCATTTCGTTCTAAAAGAATACAACAGACAGACGAAGGAGGGGTGGGGGGGGGGAGTTAGGACCAAATAATAATAATACACGCTAAAGAAAACTTGGAAAAGATACGTGCAGCCAATACAGAAAATAATGCATCATGCGTCTTTCTTAATTGGTCTCTCGCAGCCTTCGGTATGTCCAATCTTACCTCATACAATCTGACCATCGCGCGTTTGATATTGTCGTTCTGAATGAGTAATGTCTGGAAAAAACACAAATACGTAGATCGTTAGCACTCTAGGATTCCCATATTAATTTAAACTGTATGTCAAATACATCCAAGTCCAGTAACATTACACAACACAATATTCTTAAATACAGCCTGTGATCTTAAATAAAGCATGTGATTGCTAGACATAAGATTTTGTGAAGGCGTGTCTTTTTAGTGATGATAATTTCGTATTGTAGCACTCACGTGCATGGCTATAAACAGGCTTTGGCACACCTCAGGGATCCATCCTTATACAGGTCGATAATATCATTAAGACAGCTTACTTTATCGAGACATAGAATTAACACATGATTAGAAAATAAATCGAAATATGGTCTACACATTTGTTATTGACTGATCATTAGTATAGTCTCATTGAATAGTTTACATAGAATAGGTTGTCCGAAACTTCATAATTGAAAAATCTAGAAAAAATAACGAAAAAAAAAAAAACATGCTAAAACAAAATTTGCATTAGTTAGGATGTGTAATACTGCACATGGTCATCCACATAGGTACCATAACGAACATTCAGATTTTGACGTGCATGGGGCATTGACTTCACGCGAAATCCCTCCTCCGTGCAATTGCATTCCAGATACTTTTGACTTTGAAAAAAAAGGGAATTCTGAATTCGGCACAACGAGAGATACTAGAATCTAACGCGCACATCTTGAATCTTCATAGTAAATCTTACTTGAACGGAATACTTCATTTCCTTTAAGTGTGTATAGATGCTCGTCCCTTCAAGTTGATCCCCGGGGAATAGCAGCTACCGTTATTAAAGGGATCAACGCGCTTGATCATCAGCTGAGGGGAAGAAACATCATATCAGCATTATTATACTTTCATTTACTTTTTAAAGACACAGAGGGGGTGGGGGGAGAGGTTTAAGACTCCTATGTTCTAGGGATAAAATGCTACTAACTACTATCCCTTATAAAATTGATAAATCGATCAGCCCGTCTGTTATATAGGAGTCCCCCTTCCATCTATTCCGGGATTAAAATGCTTGTTCCAGATTTATATTAAAGATATTTTAACTCTGGAACTTTTACTATGAAAAGACATCTGGTACCGAGTTTGTGTGTGTGTTCTTTTTTTATATTTCTTTTAGGCAGCAAAAAATGTATAGATTATCCAGAGGATAATACTGCTTTAGGCCCGTAGACTGGAGGTGCGCGGAGTTATTTTGCTTTTACTTGAGAATTGGATATTATTGACGACAACCCAAGCAAAGGCAAGTAGAAGTTTGAGATATCTTTCGCATTGCAGTGGAAACACAGCTTCTAATAACTACAATATAAGTTTCGGCTGCTAAATGGGAGACTTGGTATTTTGGTTTAGATGTTTTCCTACTTTGCGCACCCCTACTGCCGCAGACACCCCAGGCGAGACGGTGAAGCCGTCGTTGTCGGGATATGGGATTTGTTTCTGATCTGAAAGTACCACCTTGACAACGGCTTCTTGGGAGAGTAGGCCAAGGCGAGGCAGGGAATACTGAGATGAGGTGAAGAAGTGTGGGGTGAGGTATGGTGTGCCAAGATGAGGTGAAGAAGCGTGTGGTAGATATGGTGAAGAAGTGTGGGGTGAGGTAAGGTATGCTTAGATGAGTTGAAAAAGTGTGGGGTGAGGTAAGGTGTGCTGAGATGAGGTGAAGAAGTGTGTGGTGAGGTAAGGTGTGCTGTGATGAGGTGAAGAAGTGTGTGGTAATGTAAAGTATGCTGAGATGAGTTGAAGAAGTGTGGTTTTAGGTAAGGTGCTCTGACATGACTGGAAGATGTGTGGGTTGAGGTAAGGTGTGCTAAGATGAGGTGAAGAAGTGTGGGGTAAGGTAAGGTGTGGTGAGATACGGTGAAAAAGTGTGGGGTGGAGTAAGGTGTGCTGAGATAAGGTAAAGAAAAGTGGTGTGAGGTAAGGTGTGCTGAGTTGAGGTGAAGAAGTGTGGGTTGAGGTAAGGTATGCTGAGATGAGGTGAACAAGTGTGGGGTGAAGTAAGGTGTGCTGAGATGTGGTGAAAAGGTGTGTGAGTGTGTGAGGTAAGGTGTGCTGAGATGAGGTGAAGAAGTGTGTGTGAGGTAAGGTGTGCTGAGATGAGTGAAGAAGTGTGGGGTGGAGTAAAGTGTGCTGAGATGGGGTAAAGAAGAGGGGGGTGAGGTAAGGTGTACTGAGTGAGGTGAAGAAGTGTGGGTTGGGGTAAGGTATACTGAGATGAGTTGAAGAAGTGTGGGGTAAGGTGTTCTGAGATGGGGTGAAGAGGTGTGTGTTGAGGTAAGGTGTGCTGAGATAAGGTAAAGTGTGGGGTGGAGTAAAGTGTGCTGAGATGTGGTAAAGAAGAGTGGGGTGGGGTAAGGTGTGCTGAGTTGAGGTGAAGAAGTGTGTGTGAGGTAAGGTATGCTGAGATGAGGTGAGGAAGTGTTGGGTGAGGTAAGGTGTTCTGAGATGAGGTGAAGAAGTGTGTGGTAATTTAAGGTATGCTGAGATGATATGAAGTGTGGGTTAAGGTAAGTTATTCTGAGATGAGTTGAAGAAGTGTGGGTTGAGGTAAGGTGTGCTGAGATGAGGTGAAGAAGTGTGGGGTAAGGTAAGGTGTGCTGAGATAAGGTAAAGAAGTGTGGGGTGGAGTGAAGTGTGCTGAGATGGGTTAAGAAAGAGCGGGGTGGGGTAAGGTATTCTGAGATGAGGTGAAAAAGTGTGGGGTGAGGTAAGGTGTTCTGAGATGAGTGGAAGAAGTGTGGGTCGAGGTAAGGTGTGCTGATATGAGGTGAAGAAGTGTGGGGTAAGGTAAGGTGTGCTGAGATGAGGTGAAGAATTGTGGGGTGAAGTAAGGTGTGCTGAGATGTGGTGAAAACGTGTGTGTGAGGTAAGGTGTGCTGAGATGAGGTGAAGAAGTGTGGGGTGGAGTAAAGTGTGCTGAGATGGGGTAAAGATGAGTGGGGTGAGGTAAGGTGTGCTGAGTTGAGGTGAAGAAGTGTGGGTTGAGGTAAGGTGTTCTAAGATGGGGTGAACAAGTGTGTGGTGAGGTAAGGTGTGCTGAGATAAGGTAAAGTTTGGGGTGGAGTAAAGTGTGCTGAGTTGGGTAAAAAAGAGTGGGGTGGGGTATGGTATTCTGAGATGAGGTGAAAAAGTATGGGGTGAGGTAAGGTGTTCTGAGGTGAGTGGAAGAAGTGTGGGTTGAGGTAAGGTGTGCTGAGATAAGGTGTAGAAGTGTGGGGTGAGATAAGGTGTGCTGAGACGAGGTAAGGAAGTGTGTGGTGAGATTAGGTGTGCTGAGATAAGCTGAAGAAGTGTATGGCGAGGTAAGGTGTGCTGAGATGATGTGAAGAAGTCTGTGTGAGGTAAGGTGTGCTGAGATGAGGTGTAGAGGTGTATGGTGAGGTAAGGTGTGCTGAGATAAGGTGAAGAAGTGTGCGGTAAGGCAAGGTGTGCTGAGATGAGGTGAAGAAGTGTGGGGAGAGGTAAGGTGTGCTGGGATGTGGTGGAAAAGTGAGTGGTGTGGTAAGGTGTGCTGCGATGAGGCGAAGGAGTATGTGGTGGAGGAAGGTTTGCTAAAATGAGATGAAGAAGTGTGTGTGAGGTAAGGTTTGCTTAGATGAGGTGAAGAAGTATGTGTGATGTATAATCGGTTCTATCTTCTACCAGAACTTACATTACATTGGTTTAGGTTTCGATGATGTGGGGTGTGGCATATCAGTATCGTTTCTGTTCACGCTCTGATTGAACGTAAAACACATTCCATATCGCCAATGCCAGAAAGAACGCCAGTACTGTCTCTATAAATCGAACAATAACTCATATATCTTTCAACTTCCTTATAAATTCAGGAAAATGTTATATTCCTAATGTTACAAATTATGATTTAGAAAAAATTGAGTTAGATGAAATCTACCAATCGAATATCACGCCGGCACGCCTTATAGAAATGGCGCAGAAATGGTTCGACTCTATGTGCAGTGTGGTTGGTAAGAGTTTTGGCGTCACAGAAAGACGTCATTCCCAGGCTCCTTACGGATCATCTTAAAGGACAGAAAACCCGGTAAAACGCCTCGTACTAGTGGTAAGTACATAGAGGTACAACCCTTATTCAGATTTGAACGTGGCTTGAGTTGCAGTCAATGAAATCAAAAGTAAATAGGGCCAGTGTCATTTGATATCGCATAAAAACGAAATTAGCTCGATACACTTACCCTTACGCAAGCAAAACCGTGCCATGAGCAGCGAAAAACCATCTCGTGAAACGTGTACACTGCTTTCACCAGCTGCGAATCCCTCTCAAGGGCAAAGTGTTGCAGAAAAAGTTCCTCAATGACCTGGTAGTCATCCATGATTACGTCATCTAGTGCCCCGTTGTGTCATATTTATTTGCTTGTAAAGCATTGTTATATGCCGATTCGATACCATTGTCCATAAAGTGGGATCTGTCGAAAAACGAATTCGAGTTGCTCATCACTCGATTCGGTCAAGAAGGCGTTTCACGTTAGGAAAGCGGCTGATGTGGTCTTTTTTGATCATATTCAAATTGCAGATGTCACGGCTGGGAATTGAGTTACCTCAATTCCTTCCTAGACATTCTACGCGTTAGATCTTTTAAAGACACTTCAAGGAACAGAAAATATTAGCTGAAACAAGAAAATAACTATTTCTTGTTAATAGATGTATCTGATTTCAATTTTATTTCATGTGCTAATTTACACTTTAAAGTACTTTTGAATATTGTTTCCTGCCTGCCCCTCTCTCTGCTGTGCGGTGTATTTGTTATTTTTAGTCGAGTATTCAGTTTTCTTAGAATATGGGTACTTTAAAAAAAATGCCCCTAACAACGAGGTTTCTTCCTTATCAAGAGGGTATAGAACTGGTGGGTTTCGCTGTACCTATAAAATATAGGGAAAAGATATCTTGTTTTTTTTTTTTTTTTTCGTTTTTAAGAACATCCTGAAATAGGCGATTTTTCAATTTCGGAGCAAAACCACAGGGTACCCAAGTAGCTATAATGGCAATAAAATAAAATACACGTCTCAATCAGTACATTTAAAAGGCCATTGGACAAAGTTGATTAAAGACACATTAATGATATCCAAACAAAGCAAATTGCTCCTGTTTTATATATTTTTTAAATATTTCTGTATTCCAAAATCCACTGGGTACCCGCGTCGATAACCCTGAAAGAATTGAATATACTTTGAATCAGAAAATTTTAAAGGTCATTGGCCGAAATGATTAAAGTTCATAAAACCTTTCACTTATATCAAGCTAGCCAAAGCAAAGCATAGATAAACTTTCAAATTTTGAAAAGGGAATTGAATTTGATTGAAATTTGAATTTTTTACAAATTTTGAAATTTTCCTGGCCGCGCAAAAGGAGTTGAATCGAGTGGATGATTCCAAGTTTTGGCGGGAAAATCTGAAACAACGTATTTTCCTTAAATCCGTTAAAATTTAGAGACGGCAATACCACAAAATATCGGCGAACTATTTTCTATTGCAATGCTACCCAAAATGAAGCGAAGAATCAGGTAAATTCCAGAATTGTATGCGAAAAGAGAAAATATCGTTTTGTTGTAGGTTTCAAAAACAGCGCGCGCTCGTGAGAATGTCGCCATTCTTGATTGCGAATGCAGCGCGCGCGCACAATACAAAAACAATTCAGAGACTAAAAAATACCTGCTAAATTTTGCAGATTTGTTTCCTAAAGTTAAATAATCATTTGACTACCAGGTTGAGATATAAAGATGACGGTAAAAGTTGTAATAGTCGGGGAGCAATGACCGAAAAAAAATCGAAACGTAGCACATGTAGTACATTAGCAATCTGTTATCATAGAATTATTGCCACATGTCTAAGGAACAATTCTAGGCACGATGTACTCATCGAACGTTGGGACATCATACTGCTAGGGCCTTAAACGCGGCACCCATATGCCCCCCCCCCCCCCCTCGTTTTACTTGGCTAAGCCCCTTAAAAACGAATCCAATCATATTTGTGCTACGCACAAAGCAATTTAGTGAAAACTTGATCAAGAAATAGTTGTTACTAGTCCCATTCAAGATATGATGAATGTGTGAGTATACGAGTTTCCATAGCGACCGTTGCTATGGATATACAAGTTTTCCCCAAAGTACCCCAAAAATAAACCGTTTTTACTCGAAAAGTTGCATATATTGTTGTTATTCATTTGTTTTTATGTGAGATTTGATTTATATTGGGTCTACCGATGCCTTTTATACAAACTTCAAGGAAAATAAAGAGGTTCTATGGCGTTTTTAATATTTTCTTGTAAACCTGCATTTGCAAGTAGCACAGCCTGCAAACTAAGGTGACGCTAAGTATCTATGTAATTGACATCCATTAGCAGCGAACGGCTTTCTTTACGTTACCAAAACATTTCTTAACGTAACAACCGCTGCCATGGTAACATTTCATACCGATTTTGCTAGGCTAAATTATGCAAGTGCCACCTTAATGTGTATTTCTATTCAAATACTCACTCCACTGAGAGAATTATGTATGAAATTACTGTCACGCGTCGTTATCTGTATCCTCATCACTGTCGGTTGCAGTCTCAGTTCCTTTGTGAGGGTTCTCACAGGTGTCGTCACTTGTGCAAAGACATGCATTCGTGCAAGGTATATCGTTTGCTTTGCATAAGCATATGTCCTCCCTTCGACAGGCGGTTTTGACGCATCTACAGGTTGTGAGCTCCAACAGGCTCTGGGGGGCAGGATCCTGACTCATCAGCAGTGGCTCTAGTCTTCCATTTGTGATCTTCCAGCCTTTTCCATCAGGAGAAGGAAGAGGGACCATTGGCTGCAGGCAGTTCTTCCAGATAAATGTCTGATAGTTGGCGCGGATTATGTGTTGCTTGAGGCTGTCACTGGTGGGGGAAGGCGGTCATTGTCAGCCGTCATTCCTGCTTTCGTAGATGTTGTGTTCAAAGAGCAGACGAAACACTCTGCTGACTTGATTGTGTCTTCATGTGAAGGTATTACACTTCCAAGTGTCTCGAGGTGCGCCTGGGAGTCAGTATTTGCCATGAGGCTTCGTCTTGCCAATATTTGCAAGCCAACTTGTCGTGTCACATCTGGTCAATGCATGAAGTCCTGGGATGGCTGCGCACACTTTTGGCCCGAGCTTTCTTGCTGCATCGTGTATAGGAATAAAGCGGACCCTGTCCTTGTATCCCGTCTTAAACCACAACTCCCGGCAGCCCATGCGTTCAAACGCGTGTATTGCCAAAATATCGACATCAGTGTCGGGGGACTGGATGACGGCTCTTGTCATTTCCTGTGAGGCGTGTGCTGCGTGCAGTAAGATTCTTATATCTGCTTACTCATGGTTGCTGTAGCGCTGGTGCAGCGTTTCTATCTCCCCCTCTCTTACTGCCACTGCAGCTGTCGGGTCATGAAAACAACCCCCGATCACGATTTCATCCTCACCCTTCAGCTCCCGCTTTCCCTTTTCGCAAAGCTCTTCGCCAAGGAAGGCTGCAAGATTGGTCTTATTTTTTTGCAGTTGATGTACTTATTCCATTGCTTTGGGACAGGTGTGCTTGAAGTAATGGATATCTCGAGGGTGCTTACTTGTCCGCGCTTGTCACGTTCTGCTTCTTTGATGGACAGAGGAACATCATACCGATCGAAGACAATGTCCACTCTCGAGCATTGTCCTTGGCGTAATGGGGTGACGAGCAGCCTATATGATGACAAAAGCAGCATTTAATAATGAGGTAAAAATGTAGTATTCTTTAACGTAGACTTTTGTTGGTGTAGGGATTTGTAAAAACAAAAACTTAACTGGATTATGTATTTACCTGAAATGCTTGTCGGAGAGGTCTTTAATCGTGCGTGCACCGCCAAAGCGCAGCGCTTGGACGAGTGCCATTCCATCGAAAACAAGCGCAGTCTTGCAGGTGTCATTTCCTGGAGGAAGCTGATTCTGTGGTGGCTGAACTTTCTCTATTTCTGTCAACAGTACACTCTTTGTAGTCTTCCTTAGAGTCCCGTCTGCATGTGCCAGGGCGAAGGGTACCGATGATAGTTCGTAGCAGAGGACGTGCTGTAGGATGACGTCTCGGAACTTGGCAGCAATAAGGAGTCTTGCGAAGAGTGTACGGTCAGCAGAAATAGTTACGATCTTTTCGCAGAGATGGTTGCCGTTCTCGTCAAGGAAGCAAATGTCGGGATCTTCAGCTTTCTCATGACACCCCAGAAAGACACTTCATTCCTAAGCAGGCGTTTCATGATGAAGGCGTTGGCTTGCTGCTTGCCCTTTTTCTCTATAGCAAGGAGTGCTGTTGCTTTATCATCAGGCATCACCACACCAGTTGCAATATTGCACAAGGGGGCGTCTCCTCTTTCGTCAAACTTAAAAGGGTTGATCATGGTCGTACAGAGAGTGCAGTTAAGCTTCTGTACGTCTTCCTCATCCCGGCTCATCCTCTGGCTGCCACACTCCTTGTGGTGTTCAACCATCCCACTCTCCTTCTCTAGCCCTGACATTCGCTTTGTCGCTGATGTAACTGATGCTTATCCGTGGAAGGTGAGAAACCATCTGTCTGACGCTAAGCTGATTGTGAGGCCCACGATCCCCCCACGGCTTTTACTGTCAAGATTTATGGTTTGTTCGAAAGCCATATCGGTCCACACTTGACCGAAAGGATGGCCAGACCTGCTGACCGGATGATTACCGCTAGCAAACTCTGCGTGCACCTCCGGAGCAGTTGAAGGGAGCATCCGCATATCTGCAACATATACTGGAAGCCACCTTAACCAATAATGATATTTAGGTTGATTATTTCATATATTTCAAAATGTATACCGAACAAAAATACGACAGGAGTAAAATATATATAAAAGAAAAAAGAATCCTTAATTAACCTGGAATAGTTAATGCGATCCATGGAGTAGAAGTATGGGAACATCTCGTTGACTGAAGTGAGATGCAGCTCCCACGAACCCTCTCGCTCGGCTCTGATAAGCCTTAGAAGTAGCGAAACAACTTCGATGTAGTTGTTCCAGAAGGCAAACATCTTCAAGCGCTTCGCTGCATCTGTACAAAATGCCTCGTACCAGGGCAGCAGCTTCTCGCACAGATGACTGAAGGACGCTTGCAGTAAGCCAACATCACTGGCACACCTGTGTCAAAAGTTAAATGAATTGAAGTTTATTTAGAGCGCTTTGGTGTTACCACATTTATCATATCGACGGCTATCGGAAGAACTAACAGTTAGGTTTTTTTAGAGTTTGAGCTGAAGCGTATTAAAGGACACACCTGCAAATGTTAATAAGCACCATGCACTCTTCCTCCATATTTGGATCTACCTCTGTGTCTCTGTCTTTATTCAGCCAAACGCAAAACGCTTGCCACCGGAGTCTCAGAAGAGCCTCTAACACCAGCTTGTGAGCACGTACTCCTCTGTTGTACGACTTTCCCTTGGGCAATGCTGCTGCATAGTAATGCTGCCAAAGATTCCAGATTCAACGAGTAGATCCTCGATCCCACTATCCTGGAAGATTTTTTCGATGACAGCTAGGAAATTGAGTGCAATGTGGACGCCTCCCATTCTGATAACCGTGTTCTCAAACTCTCCTGAGCGGCGCCATTGAATCTATTTAGCTTTCATATAAATGGCAAGATCGAATGTAATTACACAGTGCGTTAGATTTAGTGACTCCATCATTGCTTGTGCGTTCTTCATGAAAGTGTAGACGGTGGAGATATCAGTGGGAGAGCCGTCAAGCATAGGGCAGTATCCAACTGATGTAAGCGGTGGATTCTCTTTGGTCAGTGCGGCGTTAAATGCACCCCAGCTAGGTATTGATTGTAAGGCTGGATATTTGAGTGCGGGAAGTACTTCGGTGTGATCCTTGAGAACCACGGATATGGTGTGGTCGGTTTGGTACCATTCTTCGTGAATTTTCTCAGTGAACGCTTTCCAGAGGTACCAAACTCCATCACGTTAAACAGGCCATCACTTGTCCACAAAGAGCAACGTCTGCCAGAATTGGCTGAGAAAGTTATTGGTTCCGGGCGTGGCCCGAACTGCTTCCTTTGAAAAAGAACAATGGTAGTGGCGTGTGTCGTTTTTCGACCATCCAATGTCTCTTCGTTCAAATCATTGTTGTCTGCCGCAACCTGAATGAATGACCCGGGATATATATTTGAGGGTATCACAACGCCTCGATTCTTCGACTGTTCAATGGCCTCTTGCGCTAAGCTTGTATCTGCGACTTCCACGTCATCGTACGAGCAGCAATGGCCGAATCTGTGAAGCATTCTAATCAGCTGTTTCGAGCCGGTCAAATGACGCACAGACATTGCAAGACCTATGTGTTTTGGGGGCTTTATCCGCGCATGAGTGGTGAAATACACGAGATCTTGTGCGATAGCTAAAACCCGTCTTTCGTCGGTGGCGCTGACAGCTGTTGGGTTTGAGATGTCCAGATTATCGAGACTTGTTATCAGAAAGCACAAAAAATCATATAGATCACTTGGAACAACACGCCACTTTACGCTACTTGCACTGAGGTCATCTGCATTTACGGGTTGGATGAAAGTGGCTTGACTTTCATTCAGAATGCTCTTTCTCAGATGCTGCGCAGCATGATAAAGAAATCGTGTTTTATCGATCTCGCGCTCTGGAGAGATGGTTTCAGGGGATACGTCGATATTACTGCTCTTCGCTGCGGCGTTGATAGGAGATTGAGCTCGAGTAAAGCAATTCTGGCTTTGTTGGATCCGCTTGCGCGTGATACGTCTGTTGTATCCTCCGCTTCAACCTCTCTGTTATGTAGCTTCTTGTTGTGTCGCAACTTAGGCCTTCCAGCTCATCTTGGTATGATAGTAACACGGTTTTCATATCAACAGCACGGCCAGATTGTATCTCAGGAAGGATCTTATCCATAAGGTTAATAAAAGCAATGGTATACATATCACTATCCGCTCCATCCACTGCAAAGGACAGATTTCTTTTTGCAACATAGGTCGACCGGCATTCGCGGTGGTACTTTGCTTTTGCTGCAATCAAGTCTGCACAGTTGATGTTTAGTAGCAAGTCTTCGTCGTTTCTGATACGTGCAGCCTCCCTGATGGTGTTACTCGAATCCGTGGACAAAGTGACGGAACCCTTGTGTTTTTTCTTCTGGCAGAAGAGGCACATTCACCAGTCTATTGGCCTAGTCCCTGACCTCACTCGCGGTCGTCTGGGTTCTGGCTCGTCGTTCTCTGCTTGGGTTGTGGGGAAGGGCCGTTTCACAAAACTAAGGTTGTGTTTACTTGTATAAGACTGGTGACATGACATGATTATTACTATTAAGTTATTATTATTAAATTATTATTATTATTAAATTATTATTATTATTAAATTATTATTATTATCATCATCATTCAGTCTATGTATGTATTATGTATTTATTTATTAATTCATTTAACGTGTCCGATCTACTATAAAAATATATGGGAAATGGGAAACCATTACTATGTTATGTTAACCATTGCTATTGTTTTCTTTACTGTGACGTCATAGCCCAGTTTTGGCAGTTCATCAATTTAAACGATTAGAGAGCTCAACAGCGAAATCTCCTCAGCCGTGTGATCAATTGCTTTGGAAATACCGAGCTATAAGCACTGCCTGTTCTTTATTAGAATTAACTTAATCACCGACTGAATATGCAGGCTACAGTACTCTACGGCCCCATGTGAACAAATTGTATGATTCAAAGGATAAAAGATGAGATACCTTGCAAGCAAAACACCGTGAAGCAAAACTTCGACGTGAAGATCTCTTATACAGACTGGTTTTATTTATTTAAGATATTCGATTTCTATTCGTTTAGTTCATATCATCTGATATTCACAAAGCAGCAATCATGAAAGAATTTCGAACGACGGATATAACTGCAATCCACGTGCTAAGAAAAGAAATTGTTCGAAGCAGCTGAATTTGTAAGCCAGCTTTTATAGGCAAGAAATTTGTGATGGAAAAGAACAGCTCTAGGATATCAGAAGAGATGAAACTTAAGTTGGACAACTGAGCAGTCTCCCGTTTGTACAAAATTATATCCAGTTAACTAAAACAAGGCATGCAAGGCGGCAGGTAAGAAAGAAACATATTAACTTTAAGCTTACATATAGGTAATTAAGCTTACTTAAATACTTACTTTTACATAGCCCTAATCGCATTTTTCTAGAACCAGAAACCAAAAGCGGAACGACATCTGGGGTAGTGAAAAGCAGTGTTTAATCTCATATATTAGCGTTTACGGAGATACGTTCATCTTTCATCTTAAAGCTAAACGTCAATTTCCCCTAATAATAAGCAAGTTACTTGTCTTTTGAGAACTTGATTGAGTATTAACAATATAGCAAAACTATTTTATCGACTAGAAAATAACAAAGCGATTTACAAGTTTAAGCGATATAGATTTATTTATTCCTTTTCTATTCATTTTATTTTTTTGTTTTTTTTGTGTGATAAAAATGCTGTGTTTGCAAAGAATAGTGAAATGCTTTTAGGAAATAGGCATGAATAAAACTGTTGAAATGTAGTAATATCCATCGAAATAATCAATGGTCATTTATTACTAACACAAAAAGTGTCAAGTTCATGTTAGCTAGAATATCTTAAAGTTTATTGTAACGAAATAAAAAGGTTGGGTTGCTTTGTCATGCCGATGACTGTTTGGTAGGGGTGAGCGGCTGCACGGGCGCCAGTATCTACTAAATTTACATTTCTGCATGGACTTGTCAAAACATGCTTTTACTGAATCAACAAAATACAGGAAAAGTAATGAAACTTATGAGAGCATTTGTTTTACGCAATTCCAAAATTTGTATATAAAAAAGAAAAACATAAAAAAGGACGCAAACTGCAAACCGTGCACCGGCATTGCCATTACCGGCACTAGCCACTACATTAAACAATCTTGTATTAAGATGCAATAATTATTTAAGTTGTTTTTACCATAAATCATGACGTTCATTTTAACAAATTGATATTTTTTTATTGCCTAACTCACCTCAAATATCGATGACCTTTGACTGTGAGTGTCCCTCCATTTCTTGTCTTGAATCTCCCGCGAAAATTGGCACTGAAGCGAGGCTTTCATATTCAGATTTTTCCGCGAAAAAAGAAAGGTAATGATAATTTAACGCTTTTGGATAGCAACAACATTCACATCAATTGTAGATGTAGATGTACAACAGATAGCATAGTTTGTATAGAAATAAGTAGAGTACTGATCAAAAATTCAATGTTTACTCCAGTGTTTATTCCAATTAAAAACAGTTTTCTAATGCGTTCAGTTCAATTCTTGCTCTTAAGAATTCCATTAGACATGTTTTTGGTAACGTAAAGAACGCCGTTCGCTGATAATGGATGTTAGTTACATAGATAATTAGCGTCACCTCAGTTTGCAGGCTGTGCTACTTGCAAATGCAGGTTTACAAGAAAATATTAAAAACGCCATACAACCTCTTTATTTTCCTTGAAGTTTGTTTATAAAGCATCGGTAGACCCAATATAGATCAAATCTTACATAAAAACAAATGAATAACAACAATATATGCGACTTTTCGAGTAAAATCGGTGTAATTTTTGGGGCTTGGGGGTTAAATTGTATCTCCATAGTAACGGTCGCTATGGAAACTCGTACACTCACACATTCATCATATCTTAAATGGGACTAGTAACAACTATTTCTTGACCAAGTTTTCACTAAATTGCTTTGTGCTACGGCACGCTATGATTGGATTCGTTTTTAAGGGGCTTAGCCAAGTAAAACAAGGGGGACCATATGGGTGCCGCGTTTCAGGCCCTAGCAGTATGATGTCCCAACGTTCGGTTAGTACATCGTGCCTAGAATTGTTCCTTAGACATGTGGCAATAATTCTATGATAACAGATTGCTTATGTACTACATGTGCTACGTTTCGATTTTTTTTTTTTTCGGTCATTGCTCCCCGACTATAGGGCTTTATTTCACGTACAAACCTCATTAATATGCAAGTAGCTAAGAGCCAAGGGAGGGTTTTGATATTCACCAGGAAAGAGCGAGGCTGATGAATTGAATTGAATTGCTTATTATAAATGCAAGGGTTGTATATAGATAAATCCCGGGGAAGCTCGTATACACCCCTTGAATAAATAATGAGCAATTAAATCTATCCACTACCTGCACTCTTCCATGCTGAATATCGAAACCCAACCATTTGGCACTTAACTTTACAATTTTCCAAAATCTATGGACCATATAAAATAAAAAATGACAAACTTCAACTATTAATTTCTTACATATTCTGCAGGTCTTTTTAGGGGTTTATTGCCACTAGCCCTTGCTCTTTATGAGTTTATCAACCTTAAAAACATCCTCTATCATTACTTCATCAACACTACAATGGAACACCTTTGATACTATCGAAACTTACGAAACTATCCGATCCTGCCACAGCTCTGGTTCTAATTCCCGTGTTGGTTTTCGTGTTCTCCGGAATCCTGTCGTCCTTTATCTTCTCAACTTTTTCTTCACGTAGAATCGTAATATTACGGCTTCTTGTTCCAAGGATCGTTCCGACAAGATCAAAATCCGGGAGAAACTATTCGGCTTGCGAAAACGTATTCTGTGTCAGTTCGGACATGTCTTCGTTGCTTTACATCTCCGAAAAATACGAGCGTTATGCAAACAAAACTAATTCAAACTCTCCTTTTGTAAAGGAATAATTACTTGCTTATTGCATGATTGTTATCTCCTACAAATAAAGAACACCTATAGACTACCCGCTATTGTGAAATGCCATAAACTGGCCGCGCAGGGAATACTCTTATCTTTGTTTTCAAGGATGAAATAGTTTTCGTGATTACATACATACCGATGTGGTTGATTGTTAATCGTTTACCTTTTTGATTACCGTAGAAATTGCAGAAGAAATAACTTTTCGATATATATGCTAATGTCGTTTGAATCCTCCACACCACTCTTTGTTCAATCAGGGTTCAATTTCAAAGATTAAGATTCTGAAAAACATTTTTGCGTGGAAACCTTTGTCCGAGATAGACTCGTGCATAAAAACTCACGAGAATATGTTGTACAGTAACGAGCATCGTGATGACTTGCTCTGTGATTTCGATGACTCTAAAACAAAATAATTGTGTGAAAATGCCATATAATCAGAGTGTGCTAAGCAGGACGTGCTTCTTTCCAAAACATAAAATCAGATTTTCCTGAAATACAAACCGTTTTTATTCGATCCGACGAAGCAGCTACCACACAGGATGTGGGTGAGAGTATTGGGATCACTGTACGGCGCTCCGATTTTTCGGAACCCCAACAAGGTAAAGATATATGCGACAGACTTTTATGTCCCATGAAAGCTTCGATAAGGAGGTATTGTGTTTAGGGGCATGATATTCTGAATGTGTCAGATGTGAGAACAGCTTTGAGAGGAAGGCCTGTAAAAGGAAGAAAGTCGGCTGTGAACACTTTATATATAACAAGTCAAACCTTACGGAGATAACCAAAATAAAGTACTTTGGCCAATTAAATAATTTTAGCTTTGAAGAAAAAGGGGTTTGGTGGTGGAAAGCCTAATGGCATTGGAAGTGGTCAGTTAAACACTTTGGGATACACTGTATGTCTCGCACCAAGGACCAACCGGCATACAAGAAGTGGAGGAACAGCAATTTTTTATACCCCGAGAAATAAGAGTCGTGCCATTAAAGCAGCCTAAAACAACCTCCAACTGAGGATAACGAGCCATCTCTGTGTGTTTGTTCGGAAGGGAACTGTAGTTTTTCATTTGATTCCTTCTCAGAACTTGAACTTCACATAGAAGCTGGATTACATAAAGGCGGGCTAGCTAGCACTCAAGAAAAAGAATGAGACAATCTATGATACACTAAGGTTGGAATGGGCGGACAAATTCTCAACTATCTACAAGTATCATGCAAAATCAACAAACAGATCCCATCTGGTCGGTCAGGAAACGCCCTTACAATGCCCGTCACTGCCCATGGGCTGGGCTCTAGCGAAACCAAGAACGGGCGCGGCTCGGTTCTAAAAAAATGTTCGACAGTATTTGACTTCAAAATTTGAAATGGGAGGAAAAACTGGTCGGAGGGCAGACCAAAAGCAAGTATCTCTTGAAATGAGAAAAGCGCGAAACGAGAACAACGAAAGAAGATTTGAGCGAAAGGAATGGCTATCAAAGAATCAGATAGCGGGTTACTTTTCAAGACTTGCTTTCAAGAAACTCTCATCTCCAGAGAGTGAAACTAGCTCTCCAGATCCGTGCGCGTATGAGCAGAATGACTCGGAAATGGCAGAACAAGAAGCCAGAGAATCACGAAGTTACGATTTCATACAAGAAATCAATGAGGTAATCGGCCTCCAGCATTCTATTATTTACGATACTTTGGATCTTTGCGAGTACTTTAAAGAAGAAAAGATCAGTAACTTTAATGTGAAAATGTTAAAAACTTTGCTGACACATTTATAAATATCATTTCGCTCAAAAGAGAAGAAGGCGGAGCTCATAGATCTACTATGTCTTGCTCTAAAAGACTGTAAATGCAATCTGCAGCATCTGTTTTACCGATGAACGGCCTGTGTGATCTTGAACTTGATATAATAAACCCTTGCGTTTTCCAATTGTTTTATGTTGGTTTTAAAAATACATTTATTGACCCTTTAAAACGTTCTAAACTGAGACGGCGTGATTAAATAAATTTTAGTATATGTGCAAATTAGATAAGAGAAAAATTCACAAAGCATTATTTAAAGAAACAATTTGTATTTCTCAAGAACGTTTTCAGTGTTGCGTTATCGGGGGGGGGGGGGGGGGGGGGGTTCATAGAAACGAGTGGGAGGCGCGGATCGTCCCTCCGGGCCTCGCAGCCCATTCCAGGATGGGGACGCGTTTCGCGTAGATTAATAATTGCTGGTTATTAATCTACGTCGGGACCACTTCGCGTAGATGGGTAAATCTACGCAGAACACACTCCGCGTAGATGGGTAATTAGCGATGGTTAGCAATCAGCATTAATCTATGTCGGGGACGCCAGCGCCTTGTGCTAGGACCTGAGGGCCGTGAAAACGAGATACGTGGATTGGGCCGCCAACCTACGGAGCGCGGAATAACCGTTTTTCGGCCGTAAATTCAAAGCCGCTGGCGTGGCGTTTAAACCTGAGTTTTACTCGAACACCTCGCTCCCGAACATTTCGCAAATTTCCCGCAGCCTCTTTTTCATCTTTTCGCGTGTCTCCAGGGAGGACCCTGGTACTTCACGACATACGTTTTTAAGAGCTTTCTGACTCGCACTCTAATGAATAAAGCTGTTATGAAGTATCATGGCTATATTTTTGCAATAACGCAGTTCGAACCCCCAAGGACTTGCAAATAGACCTCCGTCTGTCCTGTGGTATACCGATCGTTCGAAGGATGAAGTGCGGAAAAGATTATTGCGGGTGGCTAAAGGTCGGCCACGCAAACACGTGCGGCCAGAGGTGCAAGGACACCTACTGCAAGGTGCACCTCCAAAGGCTCCGTAAGGGCAGCCCCCTCCCCGTGCCGTGCAGGATCTGCGGCATAGGGACGCAGTCGGAGACGCGGTTGTGCCGCCCCTGCGGAGCGAATCGTGAAGGGCAGAGGATGCGCGGCGTCGAGAGGCGCGCTCGGGCATGGTTCGCACTCGTCCTGTCTGACATCGCAGCCCGCGGTACGGGCAATTAGAGACTGGGTGGCACGAGGCATACCCAAACACTCGTCCCGTCTGACATCGCGGCCCGCGGTACGGGCGATTAGAGACTGGGTGGCACAGGCATACCAAAACACTCGTCCCGTCTGACATCGCGGCCCGCGGTACGGGCGATTAGAGACTGGGTGGCACAGGCATACCAAAACACTCGTCCCGCCGGCTGTGACACGGGCAATTAGAGACTGGGTGGCACAAGGTATACCCAAACACTCGTCCCGCCGGTTATGATACGGGCAGTTAGAGACTGGGTGGCACAAGGTGTGCCCAAACATGGACGCTTACATAGAGGAGGTTCTCAATAGCATGCGTGACAAAGAGGCTCCCGCCGTACTGGCAGGGCTGGTCCAGAACATCCTGGACGAGGACATCCCCGACGATGTCAAACACAAGCTGCTTAAGCCGCTCGTACCGGCGAAAGTGTGGACAGAGGAAGTCCGGCGCGAGTTCGACCCTTTGCTGCCGGGACGGCGGCAAAAGGGCCCAGAGAGCTTAGACCCCGAGAAGTACTATTCTCTCTTCGTCGGGGGCGCCCATCTTCGGTTCCCAAGCGTGGATACCACTCTTCGGGGCCGAGACATAAGCGCCGGTGTTTACCAGGAGATACGAGATCTTGGTGGAGCAGGTGTCATTGCTCTAAAGCCAGTTTTGCGGGGGCCTGACATTAATGACGACGGCTCGGTGTGGTGGGTCTCGCACGAGCGGGAGTCTCTGCGGGCAAACGCAGTGTTGCCAGCGGTGCTTGAGATGGTGGACCCCGACCGGCGTTACAGACTCTTTACAGTCGTTGGTAAGGCCCCCGCAGAGCCATTGGCGCCAATCACAGAGGAGGAAGGGCGCTCGGAGCACAAGATCGGTGGGTTGTTAGTCAAAAGAGGGGGCCAAACCGCAGTCGGTGCCCTGGAAGGCCGGCGCTCACAATGGTACCATATCAGGGCCTTTGTCTTGGCGTACACAAACATAGCGTTGCGTCGCATGTTGAGGTGGACCCCTCGCGAAGACGTCCTCCGAGTGTGCACAGATGCCATATACGCAAAGGCGGTGCCCAGTGGTGTAAAGCTCGTGGAGCGAAATCCGAGGTATGGAGAGTGGCGCCACAAGAAGCCTGGGTACGAGTGGCGACCCGAAGCGGCTTGGGGTCCGAAGAAGTCGGGGAGCTTGACTAGGGAGCCAAGCACTGCGCCGAATCTGCTGTGCGATCTAGTGGCCGCAACCTCTGCAAAGATGTATCTAGCCGGCCAAGGAGGATCGGGGAAGACCGAGTGGGCGGTGAGCATGTTCCGCGGCCGCAACGTTGTGGTGCTCACCCCCGAGAACGACCTCGCCAACGACCATCGCAACAACCCGCGCCGCGCGGTGAAGGCTCAAACCTACCACCACTACCTCTGCATACCAGCTTAGAAGCTGATAGAGGAGTGGAGACCTTCCGAGCTGGGGCACAAACTCGACCGTCTCGCAGAAGTAATCATCATTGACGAGTGCTGTAAGGTACAGACTAAAGTGCTACGCGCCATCCTAGGGTATCTCGCCACGCGGCCGTGTCAGGTAGTGTGTTGTGGCGACTATGGGCAGGTCTCGCCCTGGGGAGATAAAGAGGGGCCTCACGATATGCTCAATGAGTGGGCACAGGGGAACATCCGCTGGTTCGAGTCCGACTACCGCTGCCTGTGTGAAGACTGCGGAAAGCCGTACAGTACATGCGACTGCGGCTCTGCCGCGCCCTCCTCCAGGCTCCACGACATAAAGGGCCGGATTTGGTGTCAACAGCTTGAGGTGTTTCGAGAGGAGTGGGATGGCGATCGAGCAGGCCCACCCAAGCGATATGTGGGTGTGCTAGACCAACAAGATGGGGGCCCTTGTTCATCAGCAATTGGTAGAGCACCACAGGAAAAACTACCCCCGATTGCCAGCAACCATCCGCTTTGACCCCGGTCCTAGCGTCTCGCATCGTTATCGCAAGCAAGGGCGGCCGGTGCACGTGCCAGGCAAAAGGGGTGAGAAGGTCGACGCGTACAAAGGCACGGTAGTCGAGGTTCCTCTCGACGCGGTCCTTAACGGGCTTCCCCTCGAGTGGAAATACGCGGGCTGGTGGACAGTCCACCGGGTGCAGGGCAAGACTATCCAGACTCCAAGACGTTTGTTTATCATAGACCACAGCTTAGAGGGCTGGATCACGAATGCTGTATACACCGGCATCTCCCGCGTGCGGCGCCCCGACCAGATAGTCCGCGTGATCCCCTCCGATAACACCCCCGGTGCCTTGGTTCCCACAGGACTGCAGGCTACGCCCAGTGAAGAGCTCATTATAGCGCGAATCAAGCGATACGCTATAGACGACAGGCAAAAGGGTCGCACAAAGTACACGGGACCGCACCACGTTCTGACGGTAGACCACGTACTCGGCATGATTGCTGACGCGGAAAAGAAATGCACGGTCTGTGGCACTCAGCTTCTGCTTCAGGGGTACACCAAGAGTCATCCCCAATGCTTCAGTATCGACCGGCTGGACGACAGTCAGGGTCACTACAAGTGGAATGTCAGAATCACGTGCCTTAGCTGCAATAGAAGGCACAAGCGCTGATCACTCTAGTGTCACGCTAGCGTCACGCTACGCAACTGCGAACGCGTGAAACCGTGCTTAGAGTACGCCGTGTAATACAACACTGGCTGTCCGGGCTCCATGACCCTTTTTAGTATTGGGTATGCCTTGCTTGTCCACCACGGGTCCGTCGCTCGCCGTCGGCCTTGTCCTGAAGGTCTTCCTAGTTTACGGCGATGTACACCTCCGTTCCTACCTCTAAGGAGACCTCTAAGGGGGACTTTTCGGCTTTGAGAGGCACGAGCCTCAGCTTTATGGCGTCTTTAGGCGCAAAGCCAGTCATGCGAGTCTTCGTTGCGTTTATGTCCGAGATGACGATTGGCAAAGCAGTAACCCACTCGCGGTTTGTTTCGGATGCAAGCTCCTTCGAGTACTGCGCACGAAATAGGCGCTGTGCCAGCCAGCGATGGAAAGACTCAGCGAAAGCTTGGCTCCTGTGGTGCCCTGGCTCAGCCCGTCGGACCTCCACAACGTGGTCTGTTAGGAGCTTTGTGGTAGCACCCTTGAACTCCGTGCCGTCATCAACCATGAGGACTTTAGGCCATGTGAGAGGTCCCTCTGCATAGATGTCAGCGAGTTCGCGGGAGACGACGGTCGCGCTCTTAGTCCTCAGTGGGCGGGCGGCTTTTTATCGCGAAGCAACGTCAACGATAGTCAGGGCATACTTGTACCCGCGGTGGGTTGGCAAGAATAGCAGGTCCGACTGGTGGATACGGTTTGGTATCTGCTCCGAGAAATGGGCGTAGGTAGTCGGAGGAGGGGGTGTCTGTGTGTAGCCACCGACGGGCTGCGAGCTTACCCACCTGCGCACTCGATCTATGGAGGCTGAGCCCTTGGGAAGTTTGGCATGCAGAGCAGTCACTCCCTGGAAGCCACCTCTGGCGTAGTATATAGGACGAAGGAACGCATCGAGTTCTTCGTCGGACATGCGCTTCTCCGCCATTACGAGTCGGCAATAATGTATCGCGATACATTGCAACAGGTGTATCAGTCTCCAACAGGCGGTTGCCGCCTGCTCGGGCAGTGCCGAGGTGGTCTTTCTGGGGCCGGTCTGCAATCATGCGCATACGCGCAGCATGGAAAAAGGCAGCCTAGATGCAGCGCCGGAACGGCAGCTACATCACAGCAAGCGGCTAGCTGTGTAGCCGATGGCGAGAGCGCCGGCGCCAATGTACGCCAACTCGGCGTTTTTCTGCGTTTTGCTGGGGATGTAGAAGTCGGACAGCTCAGGAGCCCGCATCGACTCCAAGGGTTGTTTTGGACGGGTCTGGTTGTAGAGTTTGAGCGCGTAGTCAGTGTCGGTGAAGTTTTGCTTTGCGAGGGACCCTCTCTCGCGGCTTTGAGCTTGTCAATCGAGGATTTTTTGTCGCCGCTGTTGGTAGCGTCCATAGTCTTGTTGGTATTTCTCTAGTGCCTTGTCGTGCCTCTCCTTCTCAGCTAAGGCAGGGCTCTCATCGTTCGACAGGAACGTTGCGAGATAGTTGCCACCAACGAATGCAGTCGCGTTTAGAAGGCCGCCAACCAAAATCGCGATGGAGGCCATCGAGTATTGTGTGTACGTTTCACGTGCGCATACTTCACGTGCTGTGTGTACGTGAACACGAGTCTAATACATGGCTTACACATGTAGTAGTGTGCCACAGTACACTACTACATGAGCAGGATCTTTTGGTCCTCAAGGTAACCCTTCAAAGCGACAGCACCTGCGACGGAGGCAGTCATTTTTGCGTAGTTCATGGCGTTCGCGGAGGGGTCTTTGGTGAAGTCCTCGCGCAAGACCTTGCGCCCAACCCAGCCGATACCGGCGACGAGGCCGGTTATGACTGCGGCGTCGGTGATGGTCTTTGTAATCTTGCTCTGCTGCGTCGTCGACATTGCGATGCACGGACGTGCGGATATGAGTGGGGCCCTCGTGTCTAAATGTCTGCTTACTCCATGGCTAACAGCGGAGATTTGCATTGTCCGGGAGCGCGAAGCGCTGTCGCCGCACCAGTCCCTGAAAGCAGAGTTGCTTTCCGGGACTGGTGTGTGCACCGAAGGCGTGCCGAAAGCACCTTCGGCGCGCGCGCGCAAGCCCTCGAGTCCCTGCGACTCGCCAGCGACCGGCGACTCAACGTGTTGCACGACACGAAGTGTCTCTTTCTTCGCTCTGTTAATTCGGTTCCACTTTGCCAAGCGCCTTACGGCTTCGACTCGTCCAGGGTGTGTAGGTCGGGTCGCGGGTGGTTCGAGGCTCGTGATTCTCTCTGCCAACGCCGAAGGCGTACGTGCAGGTTCATGAGCAGCTTGTTCCGCAGCTTGTTGGTCAGGTTCCGCTGACCCGTTTGCCGTTCCGGCAGGCTGAGCACTAGTACTTCCTTGAGGTTCCTCCATTTGTGATGCAACTACTTGGTTGCTGAAGAAGTGGCAAACTTTCAAATGAACGTCTGCTCTGGGATGGCAGACTCGCCACTGTGCGTTTGCCGGCAAACCACTGGTGGGTCCGCGACTGCTAACTCGTGTTGACACCGCGTGTCAGCGCTTGCCGTTCCGGCGGTGTTCATATGACGTGCTACGTGTAACGCCCCGACGGCTAAAGCCATCAAACGACCGCAGCGTAGGGACACAATGTGCGGAGCTTGTTGTTGATGATGTAGTCGGACACTAGGTCATTGTGAAGATCGACCACACTGTCTATCGGCAGCGCCATGCCTACTAGCTTGGTCGTAAGCATCAGAAAGCTGTCTGCCAGGGCGTCTGTAGTCCGGCTGGATAGAGCGGTCTCGTACCGCTTCTCGTACTTCCTCACCTCCTCGGCGCTCATGCGTTTGACGTCGTCGTGAGTCAGGTCCTTGCCTACCATTTCTCTCGACTTCCCCGAGGCTATGCGAATCGCGAGTTTCTCCCTCGCGTCTGCTATCTCAGTTTGCTCACCTCCGGTTGCCGTTCCGGCAGGCTGCGTCGAGCAGCCCAACGACTCGACGGCCGAGAGGCCGGCGGCGCCCCCCTCAAGAAGGCTCTCAAAGTATTCGTCGCTCATCATGCACCCCCTGCCGTGGCTAAGGTGCAACACGTGGATCAATGCGTTACGCCCTAGGGCATACGTGGGTGGTGGTTTACTGCGCTTACCGTTCAACTACGGCGATGGTATAAGGGTGACGCAAGCGAAACTCTAACTTCGAGAACTTTTTCGTCTTGAGGGCCTTCATGTACTCTTCCATCTTCTCTTCTGAGAGCTCCGCGCCGTAGTCATGCAGGATAGCTTTCATGTCCGCCTTGCTCGAGGTATAGAAGACCACCAAGGCCGCGATGTTCTCACGGAACGGCTTCGTGATGCTGGTGAGCTGCTGCATGATCACCCACACGATAATACCCACGTAACGCGCGCTGAACGCCAAGTTGACGAGCTGGTCAGAGCGCCTCTTTACGTCTTTCGAGGCCGCACAGTCGTCGAGTATGATTAGCGTATTAGTGCCTTCGAAGAGAGCGAAGACAAACCTCAGCAGTATGTCGATCTGACCGCCTCAGGTGCGATGACAAACAGACGATTGTCGCCCTCGCCGAAGCCGTCGTATGTTTTGTTGTAGACAAAGGTAGGGCAGTACGATGAGTATGATGTAGTCAAACTTTCCCCGGAAAGGGCCGCGCAGCCGGTCCACTATGAATCGGGTCTTCCCGCATGACGTCGGGCCCACGATGAGAGCGTTAAATGGGATGTTTTTCGGGTCCATACCGCGCTGCCGCAGCGCTTCGCGCAGAAACACGTTTCGGTGTCCGTGCTCAGTATTGTATGGACTCTGTCTGTCCGTTCATAAGGTTCATTTGGGCGTCGGCCACCACAAACAAGTGACAGTTTACGGTACCCGTGCCGCCTGCCGTGCGTTTCATCTCGAGGTGCACACCGTCGCGGGTATTGACCAATCGGAGACCATCCCCATGGATAGCACTGTCGTCCGTCGTTCGAAGGTCGATCCACAGAGCAAAGTTGTCATCGCCATAGAACGACTCGGGACCGACTGCGGGGGCGGCAGGCGCTCCGCTGTGCCACCCCTGGGAGGGGCGGACGAACCGCCTTTTCGCCTCCCTCCAGAAATCCATAGGGCGCAGCCCCTGGCTGAAGACCTTGTTTGGCATGCCGTCGATTGTAACGCGAACGCTCTTGATGTCGGGGTACACGAACTTCTCAGAGTCGCGAGCCCCTGCCGTGTATGGCTCCACAAAGAGGAGCAACAGACCACTCATAGACCTTCGCGGCAGGTTGACACTCTCGTCGATCATGCTGTCCGTCCCTTTGCTAATCACGAAGGTCTTGTGAAGGTTCACTTGCTCGTAGAAGAACGTTGTGCCGTTTTGGTAGGCGGCGGCTGCAGACCGGGCGAGGTTGTCGTCCCTCAGGCTTTCGTATTCCAGCTCTAGATTTTTGACGCCATAGGATAATTTGGTAGCATCGCTTCCGACTACTACCTGGTCAACCGTTGCGAACGTGATCTCGAAGAGCAGGGCCTCGGAGAGCGCCCTTTGGTACAGTACGCCATGGTCCGTCAGCAGAGAATGGTCTAGCGGGATGGTGTACCTCGCCCCGTGGGCGGCGTTTAGAGCGTTCTCCTTGGCGTTACTAGTCGCTTTATCGCCAGCCTTGGAGAGAAGCTTGCGCATGTTTTCTGACTGTATGCCCTGCTCCAAGCGGTCCTCTCTCTCGACCTTGGACAGGTAAAGCTCCTCAGCGATACTAAGGCCTGGGTCAGCGAGTCTGTTATCCCCCCAGCGACGTATTTTTTCAAAACGAGGCTTTACTACGTATCCAATGGCAACGCATTCTAAATAAAAATGGCGACCGAGAGTAATCCGGTAGCAAGAGCGTGGAAAAACACTGTGAATTATTAGAAATATATCCAGTTTCTGCGCCGTTCTACTGGTTTTTCTTTATTTTGGGACTTCTGTTAGGGTAAGTACCATGATATTTTGCTAGAAATCAATCGAAATTTGCTCTAGCGTCTATACGAAGTTATCGTAGAACGTCAACTGCCAAAATGTGAGCGACCAATTCGGTAACAATATTTTGCAAATGGCTATAAATGTACCATATATTTCAGTGTTGTTATCTGTGGATTGATCAAATACTAGACTCGCAGTACTAATTCTCATACTAATTTCGGCTTGATTCAAGCACAGCGGGGCACTCTAATCACAATAAATATCGCGTGCTATTCATAACTCATTGTAGGTGATATCTTGTCTGTGCACCATTATTAGGCATTTCTTAAATAATATAAATAGATATTTACAATATTTACAGATTTACAATACTTATTTTCACTGAGCTCGCTAACTTAGTATTTACAATTGTTTATTACCTATTGTCTCTTTAAAATCCGATTCTCCATTGTCCCAATAGAGCCTCGCAGTGTTTCAGCTTTTTATAAACAGTTGAGGTCATTTCATTTTGCTTGATTTGTTCAATAGTTGGTGACATACAGCTCTTTAAACAATGTCCCTTCTCCCAGAGAATGAGGCTCTTTTTTAGATCGGCATTCTTTGAAAGGACCTGTGTCTGGACTCTTGCAAGCTTTTGCTCATAGTCCTGGATGGCATCTCTATCTGTTGGGTGTTTTTTCAGAAGACTGCGTGCATGATCAAGATTTTTCACTTCCTCATTCAATCCAAGCACTACTTGCACTGCTCTCTCCAGTTTAGTTCCTAAACTAACTGTTTCTTCTGTCTGCTTCTCAGGGCCAGCTTCAGGATATGCCGTGGCACCAGAAGGGGTCTCTTCAATAAGGTCAGTGCCTCTGTCATTTTGGCAGAGAGGCTGGATTGCTGGTTGAACCTCTTGATCTAGCTGCAAATCATCTGCCAATGAAACGGAAATCACTCTCTCCTCCTCCTCCTTCTCCTCACCCTCGTCAGCTGTGATATTGTGGGCTGTGTCGTCTACGTCCTCCTCAACCAATTCTACGTCTTCGTTCTTCTCTTCATCTTCTTGTCTCAGGAAGTTTGTTATTTGCTTGATTACTTTCCCTCGAGCATTTGGCTCATAGCGGTAGTGCATTGGGAGCTTGATGCCACGCTCTGTACACTCTTGCCAGGACTGCTCTAGGTACTTCTCCTCAGCTTGAAAGGAAGAAGATCTGAAGTGATGTAGTAGAGGGCCTTCAGCTTTGGCGCTAGACTCAGACTTTGAGTAAAAAAACTCTACCACATTGATATCCTTGTTGTTTTGCCACCAGACTCCTTCGCCAGGAAGCAGGAAATCACTAATGCGCTTCAGATGGGCTTGCCACCATTTGCTGTAAAGGGGGTCATCCAGAATGTGACATTCAATCTATGTGTTGCTGAAGGCATCCAATCCTGAGGCGAGGGAGGATATTTCACTTTGTTGATGACGCACACTGCCTCCACCAAAGCCAAGGTTGTGTTCTGCTTGAACATGTTGGAAACAATGTGGGCAGGCTGGTAGCTTGAGGTGGAGCTAGTGATGCTCTTCACAGCATTGAATAATCTCTCTTCATTCTCAGCATTGCATGAAGGGCCAGAAATTATGCGAAGCTGTATTGGCTGATGTGAAACCAGGTTGTGCAGATATTTTCCATACAGTTTCCGTGCAGTTAGTTTGGATGGGCTGGTACCAAACTCTAATTTGATCAACAAGAAATGTAGAAAGGAAATGTTATGGTATCTAAGGATTATTGTTGGGCATCTGTCACAGTCTTTAAGGTAAAGGATCTCTTGCATTTCCACAAGGGTGTGTAAAAGGGTTCTCAAGGTGTTGCTGGCATGTCTTTCCAACATTTTAGTAATTAAAATCAAGGCTTTCCGGTGGTCACATGCCCTCTTTGTGTCCTTGCTTCCAAGTGTGAGCTCCATGGCATCAATGAAGATGGCTTTTGTCTCTGGTTTAAGGTGTTTCGGTAGTTCCTGTAGGACATATGTAGGCCAATGTGGTTGGGAATGTCATGCATTGGCTCACATGCAATCGCTTCATAGGAGCCAATGCCTAGGGTTTCAAGGTCAGCGGTGGGTTGGCAGTAAAGAAGAGCCGGGACACGCTTGACACCTGAAAGCTCATCGCATAGCTGTGCCTCAATGATTGTCTTGCTGTCCTCTTGCTTAAATTCTATCCCTCGAGATCTGAGTTCTTCCCGTATGTCTTCCTTGCTTAGGTCTTCTAAAGGTTTTGGCTTTGACAGCAAAGAATTCCGCCTGCCAACTACTCCCTCTAGGATGCGTTCTTGTTTATCTTTGAGGGAGACATGCTGGCAGTGAAAAACATGCTGGAGGTCACCACTCAGGATGGCATGCATTCCACAAGTAGAACAAAAGTAGTGGCCTCCCTTTTGTTCGCCACTCTCATAAGCCACAGCTGGGCCATCCCCTTTGAAAAACCTCATAATATCAGTTACTGGCACTCCTGGTGCAACGTCTAGTTTGGTAGACAGACCTTGGATACATTCGCACCTAGTGCTGACAAACGAAAGTTGTTCAGCATCCCCACTACTACATCGTTCAACCATGTAGATTTCAGGTTTTTCAACCTCTGTTTGGACATCAAAACCCTGGACACCATGAGTAGTTGAATACTCTTCTGTGGTTAAGAAAAAGGCAGGATCATATACTGTAGCAACCATAAAAACTATGTAGCCATGATTGGCTACAGTTGAGTGGTCATGCCACACCATTAGATTACGCTGTCGTTCAATATTCTTCAGTTTTCTTCTCATAACAGTAAGGCCCTCACTTTCATCAAACTCGTTCAGCTCTTTGAGTCTTTGAACCAATTGCAGCCTAGGCATTTCATCATAATGTTCATCTGTATTCTGCCTAATGAAGCGGCTGTGCTTTTCCAGAAGGTCCTTTCTTATATCGTCTAGTGGGATCTTCCTTCCCTCACAAACAAACTCTTTTCGAGAGATGGTGCCATTCTTCTCAAGAATCAGCTTCTTGTATCTTGTTGGCACAACAAGCTCTCCAACATTGTACTCCCCATTTGCAATTTTTGCACGTAGCTGTTGTTTCAGACTGTCGTTGGTTTCTGGCGTTGGTAGTGATATCTCTCCTCCGAGACCACGCATTTTCTTTCGTCTTGTTCTCCTTCCCTCTTGAGAATCTTCATGTTTCCATTTGAATCTGTGGATGTTTTCTCCACCTTGTACAAGATATTCTTGAACTATCTGGCCTCCATTACTTGCAATTTCACCTTTTCTATTTCTTACATTGTATTTCCTTGCCAATGCGCTCCAGTTCACTTTCTCTCCATCCTCATAAGCACTCACTTCTTCCTTTAAACCTTCCTTGTCCCACTCCACCTTGCTTATATTCCCTGTGTGGTTCTTCTTTGTGGCTCTGTTTTTCTTTTTCTCAGATCTTGGTTGGAGGGTCATGGCCAGTCTCTCGCTCTGCCTAGCTCTAAAAGATTGTCGGTTGCCTATGCACCTGATTAAAGAGGTCTCCTTCCATTTTTCCTTAGTTACTTGCTTGACATCCCTTAATATTTGCCTTCTTGCTTTTTTTCTTCTCATTTTTGCTTTGCTTTAACTGCAGGCTGGCCTGAGCAGCTTCGCTGAGAGCTGCATTGAAGGGAGCCCCTCAAGATAGGTTGGAATATGTATCATTCATGTTGTCATACATTTTCTCTGCCACTTCCTGCAATTCTGATTTCGTATAGGAGACTTGGTTTGTTTTTAAAGTATTTGCAACTCGAAATGGGTTTTCCTTTGCTTTACTTTTGAGTCTAGGGGACTTAACTGGAAATAAGGCTTGTTCCTTCCCAGAACTCACGAAGCATCCCTTGCAGTCATACAGAGTATGTTCTTTCTTTTTGGTGATAGAAAGCTTACTCCAGTTCTCAACGGAGAAATGCTCCAAGAAAGTGTGCTTTTCTGCTACTTTTCGTGGATTCCACTTGTTCAACGCCACTTGCAGTGATTTAAAATCACTACCAAACTTTCTGAAGTTCACACTGTATTCCTGGGTTCGATCTGTGAAGACCTCGTTGAATATCCGGAATTGTTCTTGGTAGCACCTGGCATCAAACTTAGCATTTCCCTCATTTAAGTCTCTGTGCAAGGTTCGCGACTTTTTAGCTGCATGTATGGCAGCAACTTTGCCAAAACCACATGTTTGTGGACTAAGAAAGGCCCTACACATCTCATAAAAAAGGAAATAATCAAATCGGGATTGCAAGGGGATTTCCAACTAGAAGCTATAGTGAACTACTGTATGATATGCGCATGCTCTCGCATGCTCGCTGGCCGTAGACTCTACGCGTAAAATATTAGACAGCTAGCAAAATATGAGCACATTTGTAATAAAGAATAAAGTACACAAAATAAAAATGTAGGCAGCATTCGATCTTTATTGATACAAATAAGACAAATGTATATACTTGTTTTACAATTAAAGAAGTCAATTGCTCAGAGCAGGTTCTTAGCATGTTGTAATAGTAAAGCAAGGTTAATAAAATACAAATTTTTACCAGAAATTTGATGTTTTCTCTCCGAATTGCTGAAATAGTGGGATATTTCGTCCGCCATCTTGTTGCTCGAGAACACGGGATTCTGATTGGTTGAAAGGACTTTCAAGGAGGACTGCTGACACTTTTATCGAATACAGTGGGCTCACAATTCAATATGGCGGTCGAGGAAGCCAAAGTCCTTCATCGATGTTGATATTTGTGTCGCAGGTTGGGTTTTTTTCTATATAAGCACTTACTAAGCAACTTCAACACATTCCTCAAAGATATTATTGTAATTTACTAATTCCAAAGCGTGGAAATTGTGCAATTGTAAGGATGTACGGTCTCTTGAAGTCCCAATTTCACGATATTTTGAAAAAAAATGCCTTAATCCTTTTATTTCGAAATCAAGATTGGCTTGATAAAACGTACCACCATTCGAATATATTTGACTAAAATTTATGGCGAAACGTAGAAAAAAAGTGAACATGCCGACCATGTTAAAAAATATTAACCTCCCTCCCCCCCCCCCCTAAAAAATCAAGGCCAGGTCAATTTGACCGAATTTTTTGTTCGGACATCTGAATTGTCACATATTATAAGGTGTGCAAATTTCGTCATTGTGTGATTTATTTTTAATATTTTATTGCATGGTTTTCATATCTATACCAATTTGAGGTTCGACCCAGGCCTTAAGTCCACTGAGTCCTCATACGTCTTGAAGACGTCGTAGCGGTTGCTGTCCTGGAGCGTTTCTCCTGCAAACGTGATTTTCAGGCGGCTCACGAGATTTCGGCCGACGTTGTTCACGACGGTATTATTTGTATGGCCTGAGATGGAGAGATCGAGACCGACCCTCAAGGAGCCAGGCACGAGCGTGACGCCTTCCGATAGCTTTGGGACCGCCACATATAGCGTCTCGCCTGGGAAGGCCGTCGACGGGTTGAGAGTGACCGGGTGAACAGTTCTCTCGGCTTTCAACCCCAGAGGAATTCTGGGTGTTCGTTGTTTATCGCTGAGTGACATTACGTATATTACGTATATTATATATCGTATACGTATGTATACATAAAGTACGAAGCCGCGTGGCTATGGTGCGGACTGTTAGACATGTCTAATATAGTTGACGTTGACATTGACGATACCAAGACAGCTGTTCAATGAGGACGGGGGCGTTCGACAGGACGTTGCAAAGCTGAAAGTCTTCAAGCTGGCGATGGGGTCCGTGGCAGAGATAGATGCGGTAATCCAGGAAAACACAGAACGAGTCCAAGAGCTGCAAGGGGTGGTAGCCGCAGACAGGAAGACCATCGACGACCCTAACACGTCAGAGAGTCGCCGCCAAGAGGCCCGTGAGCGCAACGAGGAGAGGCTGTCCGAGATTGACGAACTAGAACGCGAAAACCGAGAGCTCGAGAACCAAAAGCCGCTAAGAGAGCACATCAAAGCCATCTTCAAAACGTTCGGCTTTACCGTCATCGCTATCGGGTTGGCCGTAGCGACGACGATCGCGGCCATTGTGACGTCGCTCGGCAAGTCGCTCTCCTCCGTGGCCAGAGGGGTCGCTAACGGGCTTTAGGCCATCGGGAAAAAGCTGGGCGAGCTTCTCCCTGGGCTAGTAGGCAGCATCGCGAACTTCATGTTTAAGGCTGCAGGAGAAGCGGTGAAATTCCTTGGCGAAAATGTGTGGCTGCTCATTCTAGCCGTAGCCGCGTTCTTGGTTCGTCGAATGCAAAGCAGTCATCGGAACAAGTAATACGCCGCGGCCACCGCGAGTGCCGACAACCCCGCCTTGAGGGCGCTGTGGTCATTTTTTTCGCCCGGTCCGGGTGCGCTTGCCGTTCCGGCGGCAGTCATGCTATGTGCAGCGTCCTAGCACAAGGCGCTGGCGTCCCCGACATAGATTAATGAATGCTAACCATCGCTTATTACCCATCTACGCGGAGTGTGTTCTGCGTAGATTTACCCATCTACGCGAATTGGTCCCGACGTAGATTAATAACCAGCAATTATTAATCTACGCGAAACGCGTTTCGGTGTCACTGAAAGTCCCCATCCTGGAATGGGGCTGGGGGGTCGGAGGGGGGATTCGCGCCTCCCAAGCTTAAGACGGGGCTGGGAGGCCCGGAGGGACGATCCGCGCTTCCCACTCGTTTCTATGAAACCCCCAAGTCCCCCCTCCCCCGTTATCCTCTAAATTTAATTCCTTAGAACTCAATACAAGAACTAAGGCAAAATCAGATGAACTTTATTCAGAATTTTAGTTTAACTTAACTGAGACGATTTTTGGGCGATGTTATTATTGTATGCACAATACTGTATTGTAAACACAATACAATCAATGCTGATAAGTCAAACAAAATTTACCGAGTTCAGAACAATTGTGTATTACTAGAGAACGTTTTCAGTGTGCCATTATCCTCTGAATTAAATTTCTTAGAACTCAATTCAAGAGCTAAGGCAAAGGTTTTAGTATTTTATTTATTTTTAGGAAACAATTTGGCTTCCAACAATTTCACAGAACAGACTGAATGTTCTTTTTAGACCACGGCAAAAATATTTTTTGGTATTTCTACAACTTCACATTAGTTCTTGTGATGGCTTGTCGTTTCGTGCTCTGATCTAGTCCCACAAGTGAGAAATTTGCAACATTTTTGGGGCGTAATCAGGTAGGCGTAGTTAGGTTTACGAAAAGTGTATTTGATGGGTCAAACAGAGAATGCATAAAAATCAAAATTCAATGGAAAAGAGGCCAGTTTTTACTTAAATCTAATAGATTTGATAATAACCCTCTCAGGCAAGGCAAAGAAATCAAGATGTCTTGCGCATTTTGTCCATTTCACAAAGACGGAAAATCTGGTATCGGAAGCTTGCAAAACAGCTGTATTTTGGCTTGTTCGGGACGTATCAGAATAACTTCGCAAAAAATCTTGTAAATTACTTTGATCGAAATAAACACTGCAGTTTGATGATAGGTATAGATAGTACTTTCTGTGATATGAATATTTAGGGATATTATCATTCAAACGAAATTCGAGTGGAGACAGGGAGACAGCCTCTTAAGTAGATGCAACGAATTTGATATTCAGATGACAAAGGCCGCTTCCCTGCACAGCCGTATTGGTATTACCCTATCCTTCAGTGTGATCATATTGTGAATAACTCCAAAAAGCTTACTCCGAGGAATATGTCTGGGGTGTATTTTCATAATCATTATTCCCTGGCCAGTCAACAAATGCTGAAAAACAAGAACGGATCTTTAACACTGTCAAGCGTATAACCAAACAAACATCAAACTATCATCCTGGTCATTCCTAAACTATTTGTCCGCTTACATGCTGAGAAGGAAATGGGGCTGCACGAAAAGGATGCATGGTCTCAGCAAGCCCATATCAGCAACTTAAGTAAATGTTTATCCCCTCCAAAAACACCTTCTTTCCAAATAGCATCATCAGGAAGTATTCAGCAGCATGGCAAACACATCTTCGGTACATTGCTGACTTCCTCTAAGAGGGAGAAGGGATCTGTATAACAATATCCGAAGAAGAAGTTGAATTCCATGACTGCACGGACTATCCTGGCCCATTACTTAGAGGCCCACGGCTACATCATTTCAGATCAAGCAACCTCAAGCAGGAAGGAAGAGGAATATCTGAAAAGCTGTTGGGATAAGATTGTCAACGAGAAAGTAACAATTCCAACACACCTGATCAGGGCTCGAGCCAATTGGAAGACAGTAAAGGTATTTACCAACTTCCTTAAAGATGGAGTCACTGACAAGTCTCTCCCTACCCCTACCAATGCAGATATTTGAAGCAATACCACACTAGTTGAAGCCAATGTCATAAAAGCAGTCCGTCTGACGAGCTTCCATCTGATGAGCCTCCTGAAGAGGTAGTAGAGGTTTCTCTAACACTAGGAAGTAATTGAATTGGGTGACGAGCCTGAACAGTCTCCAGCTACTATCAGTACTTTTCATAGTGACATTTACATAGAAGTATAGCAAAAGAAAACTCAAATAACAAACCTACGGCCCTACTTCTTTATGCACCGAGTCCATCGTTGGTGCATCCAATACTAGCAAAGATGACTCTGTAATATATAGTCATAAGCTGGTAATTGGAAATAATCTAAATAAAGATATCTCTCTGTCCCAAAGATGTTAATCTGAAAAAAACTAAAGAGAACAAACAGGAGGAATAGACGAAGAAAGTAAATACATGGAAGGGTTAGCTCTACTTCATACTAAAGTTTTGTCAGAAGGCAGGATACTTCAGGAAATACTTGTTGAATGGCAGAGAGAGTATGTTTTAGAACGTGGGTTGGTCTCATCATCTCTGCAGCAAAAAAGGACAGACAAAACTGCATCTTGACTACTAGAGAAAAATAAATACGCCACTGCACTATTGAGAGAATGGAAATATTGCTTTTAAATAACCACAGACACTTGCAAAAGGACTACGTTTTTACGTGCCGCCCGGGACACTATTAAACTCTATCGGGACACAAACAAACCCAACCGCGCGAACAAACAACGACGCGTAGGACATGTTATAAGAAAGACAACCGAACGAAAGCTAAGCTCTGAAAGCTAAGCAGAGTAGCGATTGATCAAAGACTTATTCGTTGATTTAGCCTTCCATATTGTTTGTTGATTATTTAAAGTAAGAAATACGTTGTCAGTCAACGTCTCTAAATAGAAATAAATGTTAATCAAATATGTGCTTAGAACGGTGCTCTGTGAGCGCTTTCGGCTTCACTTCATAAATAAACCATCAATCTGAAGCGTCTTTTCTCGCTCGCTTACTTGATTTTGATTTATTTTTAACTCAGTTTGATAAAAACTACAAGCAAACTAAGCAGGTTTAGGCCGTAAAAAAAGCCGTCTGTCTCGTAGTCGTGTGCAGCTCATACTAGATTTTTATTTGCTTCTTTAAAGAAAGTATCCTTTTCATGGCCCACTAAAAAAGCTTTTCCAGCATTTCTGACGAAAAGGATGAAAACAGTTGCTATAAAGTCCAAGCATTTGGATTGATTTCCGTGAACGTGAACTCATGCGACGCCATTTTTAAAGTTCCACCGTATTCGATAGTTTCGAATGCGTCGCCATGGCAAATTCCTCCCCAGGCTATCTTACCTAGAGGCATAGCTGGGGGTCAAAATTCGATTTCAAGCCTTGTGGAGTGAAGCTGAGTGGTCTTGGAGGATTACTAGTACAGATAGGCAAGTCTATCAGGTACGCAAGTCGAGCACTTAGCGATGTCGAGTCCAGATATTCCCAGACGGAAAGAAAAATGCTAGGTGTGGTGTTGGCTGCAGAACATTTTCATCTATACTTGTATGGTTCTGAGTTCACCATCACAACCGATCGCAAGCCACTCAAGGGCATATGCAACAGCCACAATCCTACCTCAGCTCGCATCGACCTATGGAAGCTCAGACACATGCTGTACGACTGTCCACTAGTGTACCGACCTGGTATAGATGCTGAAAAACCCAGCTGATTTCATGAGCAGACAGCCTTGTGCCCCAGCAAACACACAGCGAAACATTTCCGACAACTACGTTAACTATATCACTACCAACGCCGTAAGGCCATGACACACCAAGAAGGAGACCGAGAAGGATCTCATACTTTAGTCGCTCATCAAGTCTATTGAGATAAATCGATAATCAGATCCTGAGCTAGAATACAAGAACGTCAAGGACGAACTGCTGGTTTACAGTGGAACATTTCTTATAGTTGTTCCAGTCACGCTGAGAGACATAGCAATAAAACTCGCACATACAGGGCACCAAAGAATCGTCAAGACAAAGCGCCTAATCCGATAGAAGGTTTGTTCCCTGGGATAGACAAGGCGGTGAGAGAGAAAGTCGAAAACTGTCTTGCATGTCAAGCAGCAACTCCAGGTCATCTACCAAACAAAAATAAGCAAGACAGTAAAAATTTTAGGCGTTCACTTTAGTTACGACATAACCCTGTTAAAACAACTGAATTTTGATAAAGTACTTAAATCAATTGCTAAAATAATGAATATGTGGAGCTGGAAAGGTCTGAAACTATTAGGGCTAATTCAAGTTATTAGATCTTTTATTTTGCCTAAGATCCTTTATAATCTTATCCCCCTTTGAGAATCTCCAGACTATATCAAAAGGATTAAAACATCTATTTTCAACTTTCTGTGGAGCAACAATCCAAAAAAACATCAAACGATCAGCCATAACAAACGATTTGGATGCGGGAGGCCTTACGATTGCCAAGTATTGAAGACCTGCTAAAAACACAAAGAGTGATCACCATTAAAAAGTTACTTGAAAACACAACAGCCTTATGGAAAACGTTCATGCAATGTTATTTAAAGGAAGTTGGTGGATTTTATATATTTTTGTGCAATTGCTATCATTATCATTTATCAGTTTTAACTTTAGGCTTTAAAAAGCCTCACCCTACTATTTTGAATGTCTTATAGCTTTTTCCGAGTCATTTACTATTACAACAGACGATCAAATTTTTTTGGAACAATAGAAATATCCTTGTGAATAAACATTCCTGCTTTATTAAATCTATTTTCAATAAGAAAGTGATAAAAGTAAGTAACCTCTTTGATTGTAATGGGAACTTGAAGATGATTTAATTGGCATCATCGTATTTCTCAGGAAATAAAATTTTTCAATTATTTGCAATATACCACGCCTTCCCTCCAAACTGGAAAACCTTTTTTTAAAATCTTGCAAGGAGCCCACATCAGAACTTCTTTGTATCAAAATCGGCCACGCCCCCAACTGCTCAGAAAATAATATGACCTCAAATATGCATCGCCGACAGATTTTTTTAATTGGAAAATATTTATTTATGTTGGATAATTCCAACATAAAATGGTCAATCGAATAATTCGATTGAACAAAACAAAACCATATCGAGATGGCTTCTTGAAAAGGGTGAAAGCAATTTTCCAAATAGAAAAAACAATAGCATCCGAAAATTATAAATTAGAGTTTTATTATAAGAAATGAGGCCCAATCCTTCCCTTTGTCCGTTCTCTCTAACGGTGACTTTCGTTGTTTGGTTTTTGTCCCTTTTTTTTCTTTTTTTTTTCATGTATTCTTTGTATTAAAATTTAGTTTTTTTTTGTTGTATAGGGAAATAGTGCCGTATTGTTTGTATAATGTTACAGTGTTGATAATAAAAATATATTTAAAAAAAGTTCCTCTACCGCGAACAGAACCCTTGAGGATGACGCCGTTTCCCAGCGCACCATGAAACAAGCTGGCGATAGACTTCCTTGGACCGTTCTCTTTTGGAGACTAACTTGTACTAGTCATCGGCGAATACAACCGTTTTCCAGAGGTAGAGGTCGTCACATCTACATCAGCCAGGTCCACCATCTCGAAACGTGATTCCATATTCGCCAGACAATGTATCCTCGATGATATCAAAATGAACAATGAACCCCCCTTTAATGGAGTTGAGTTGAAGAGCTTCGCAGAATACTTAGGATTTCAACACAGGAAGGTGACACCTTTATGGCCTTCGGCAGATGGTGAGACTGAACGCTTCATGTCGACACCCTCGAGAATTGTGTGAGAGCAGCTACCGTCGAGCACAAGAATTGGAAGCAAGAACTCTACAAGTTTCTGCGACAATATCGTGCGACGCCACATACCACTACAAATCTCTCGCCAAGCGAAGCATTAAATCACAGAAGGCTTAAAGCTACTCTGCCAGAGGTAGCACCATCACTAGCCCGACAGCAGAACCCCCTGGAAAGAAAAAAGAGAGGCATGGCGAATAGAGACACAGAACAAAAGAGCAAGATTAAAGCATACGCCGACCGGAGGTTAGGTGTAATGTTCTAATGAATGAGAATGAAAAATGTGCGAAAGAACAAGTTGAGTACTCAGTTTAAACCAGAGACGTTTGTTGTTCATGATAAGAAAGTATACATGTTCACGGCTAGCGACGGATATATATCCGTCACACGCAGGATATCGAGCCAGGAAATCCGAAGGCAGAGATAGGCAGCAGACAACAGGAAGAATCAGACGATCCCTCTGAGATGGAAGATGGATGTACAACACCGGATGAGGAGGCAGTCCCTACTAGAAGCGACCTGCGTAGATCACAAAGGCAGATAAAACCTTCAAAAAGATATGCGGATAACTTTCAGCTTACTGTTAGCATCAAGAAATAATGATCGATTATTTGTTTTGCAAGTTCTATATTCATTACCAAGGTATTAATTAATGTTAATTAGTTGAGCAAAAAACACACGAAGCCGTATTGTTTAGGTTGGTAAATAAAACCGTTATGTTTACAACCCGTAAAACAAAACAAAAAACACCACAATGTCTTAACGATACCAGTAGTGAAGTTTTTCACTTTGACGCAGCAGTATGAGCTCAAAAGCTTTTTTACAGGAGATACTTGCTCTCAATGATAAATCTGTAATGAAAACAGTTTTCTAGCAACCTAAAGAACAGGGAAAGGGAAAATGTTAGGTAAATACTCAATAAGTCATTGCATTACTGTTGTATTTTTTTATCAATCATTGCAAGTAGATTTCCATTTCTTCATTTTTTTCCTCTCCCTGTGACTATTTTTGATTCTCATGCTGTTTCTCCTCTGCACCCAAAATAAACTACAGACATCTTGATCTTGCAATTTCAGAAATATCAAGGATTTTTGGGGGGATTTGCTTCTTGTCAATTTGTTCTCCTCCATTCAATTTTATTTTGGAATAGCATAACTATGAGTGGATCCAGTGTTTTTAAAAAAAGCAGGTCATCGTGCTAAAGGGCGGGTGCACCAATAATTATGCAATGCACGACTTGAGTTATATTTGTGGATTTTAATTTCCTTGAGGATTTAGAATCACCAGTAAGTGATACATGAACACTTCAGTAAGGAAACTAAGCTATATAATTGTCTAACTATGTAATTCTATGATTGGATTGCTGTTTCATCCATAAGAGTATTTATTTTTTTAAGGAGAGTCACATTTCGTCCTTTTCCCGCTCGCTATTTACTATTTGTTTTTCCAATTGATATTCTTTGCTGTTTCCTGTCTACATCTAAAATTGATCAGTGAACATGTTTGGTTTGAAATTAGGAATTGAAATCGAGGACTTGTAGTAATGTCTTAGATATTTTTTAATTACATCCACTTCATTAATTTTGGAGTTGCAATGGGTGCATCCGGAGTTTTGGAAAACAACAGGCCACCATTTGCTAAAGGGTGGGTGCAACAATACATGATGCATGACAGGAGGTCTATTTGTGGATTGTAATTTCCAAACATTCTTCTGAATAATCTGTCCAATAAATGGGGAATCATTACTAAAGCGGTACATGAAAACTACAGTATGTCATCTAAACTGTCTAGCCATATTTTTGGAATCATTGGAATACAATACACCAAAAACTGGTATTCGACTCTGCCAAATAATTCGTCTTTTATAAGACTTCTTCAGGGCAGACCCCCATGAAGGGAAATAAGAATTGACTTCTTGACTCTTGACAAATATTTTCTGTCAACTAAGACACTTTGAACTTTGCCAGCCTTTTCCACACCAGGTTTCGTGTTTGTTTGCGTAAATATTGCATACTCGATATTATTGAATAAGGGCTTGACCCATTTCGAGGGGCCAATAAAATTTATAATTTACTTAACGGTAATAAATTTGGAGATTTTAATATCATTAAAAAATTCTAAAGACACCTAGATCCATGGACACCCAGATCCAAATAAAACTACCTTAATCAGTCAACAGAAAAAGATGTTCAATGCGGGTACGCTTTCAGGCACCACCTAAATCTACATATTATGTAGGCCACCTTCTTATTTCCGTTTGATTGATAGTTGCCATTAGACAAGAGGTGTACTAACAGACTACAAGTGCATTATAGCGGTGCTTCGCGCATGCTGTATATGTGACGTATCTTGGAGGCTGACTTGCTGTGCTGGCTCACTTTAAACACGGGTTTCCCGATCGTTGGTTGATATCCACGCCTGCTCTAGCTGTTGCCGTATTTCCGAGACTCTGAGCTTCCAATTGGTCGCATCCCAGTAGCACATGTCAATCACCTCTCGTATCTATGGAGATGACGCATTAGCACATCAAATGCCAATTGATGCATTAGCATATAAAAGTTCAAGAAGACGATGAAGACGATGTATTAGTAATATAAATCGCTTTTCGTATCTATGGCGCTAAATTATTAGCACATGTCAATCAATTCACAGGCATAAAACTATATCTTCCCTTTTGACAAATTTTAGATTTTAGAGAAAATGTGAGGCTGTTTTTCCGAAGACATTGCAATCAGAATGACTTGGAGAGTAGGATTCGGGGAACGGATTAAGGAAGCGTACGGGAACTTTATGAAGAAGGATTCAACGACGCGTATAATCTATAGAAAAAGCCATACCAGAGAAACCGGAAAATATAAATCAAACGAGTGACCCATTATTGCAAAAATGTAATGAAATTCAAATTCACTGCACATGGTTTTTGTATCTGAAAATCAAGTCTGTCCTTGTAGTTTGAAAATGTACTCTTTAAAAATTCTTGTACAGTGAGAACATACATCCGCCCTCCCCGGCTTCCTAAGGTCAGCTAACCTGTGCACTTATGTCTTTGTCGTATCCACAGCTTCGCAGAGTCAGTTGTTGAAGCTTTCCAAGTTGATGGACGTCTATCCGATAAGCTTCTGTATCTCTTCTGGCAATTATCCGAGCGGTTTCGTAACCTCCGATACACACTTTGATGGAAGGCGTCTGCAGGTCACACATAAAGAGACAAAAGTTAAAAAGAGAACAACCTTGTCACACCGCTGTCACGTCACACCATTGCACGGTCGCGTCACGTCATATCAAACCATGTCACTGTTATTGTACTGCTACGTTATACCATGTCACAACATTGTCATGTTACAACCTGAAACAGTGAAAACGCCGCTGCGCCTACTCGTTCAGAAAAGCCTCACACTCAAACCACTACCATGAAAAGGAATAATAACAAAACTGCGGGGACGGTGCCATTTCCCATTTAAGTCGTAATTTGAGGAAGTACATACGGGGGACAATCCTCCTTTTCCCATCAACCCTCAACCGGACAAAGGTCAAAGCTTCTACCATGGTCACGCTCACGGCAACGTTGATCCACGCTTTGCCACAGACACTTCACAGTCACACCATGTCACGGTAGAAGAAGCGCCATCCACATTATATCACAAAGCACCGTTTCAAATGCGGTCCAGCCTCGCGATCACAGACCTTACCCTTCTCGCCTGACAGACAAGTACAGTGTCTTGATTGATGTTGCCATGGGCGACGCCATGCTTGTGAAGGTGCTCGACCCCCTGCATTGCGTCTATAATGATTGCTAGAAGAGTCTCTAGGCTAACTGTGAAATCAGCCTCACACAGAAAAGCACTCAAGGTTGACATGGATGGGGGGTAATCGAAGCAGATTACCCTGACGAGACAGAGAAACGAGATGGAGGTAAAGACCTTTGTACAACACAAATTAGCATCGCTAGAAATGGACGAATAGCACACACAGTATCTCTCGGTTTCACATAAAAGTGTATTTACTCCACGAAGCTTTTTAATAAATCACTTCTCCGGTCCAGGTCAATGAAGTACGATTGTTCATAGCTCCCATTTAACACCTCTTAAAGTTCCTTTGATTAGACTCTGGATTGAGCCCGGAAACCCCTTGAAGGAGTACTCGCGCAAGCACATACTTCTTAAATGGCCTGTTAATCATTACATACGAGAAAAGGTCCTTATTACTTTACAAAAATACCTGTAGTTAGAGTTCAAGTTAATCCCTTGTGCATCGCCCATGTCAAAAACAAGAGATTTGCCTGAAAAAAGGATGACAATCATGTACACGGTTAAATAGCAAGGATTTGTTTTTTGCAAACAGACAAATAGACATACAGACAAAATGACAGCATGCATTTTCCGTGGCAAACCTTTCTGGTGCCAGCGATATTTGAGCAGATTGTCGTGGTCTTGAGCCGATATTATTTTCTTCAACACTGCTACCTCATGTTTGAATTCCTTCGCATTTTTTTCTGGAAACACCTTTAGCAGTTGCTCTGTCGTCGCGCCCGACACGAAGCCTTTGATGTAGCCCTTGAGAAAGAGAAACAAGATAAGACTATGAAGGCAGTAAAAAGTGTAACACAAAGAAGTCAAGTTCATCGTTAATTAAAAAAAACGAACAAAAGAAAAGGATGATATTGCGGTAGGGATCTGCTTCCATTTGTCTGTATAGAAAGGTATCGATAACGAGCAGGAAAATAACCCTGTCAGATACCAAATGTTCCGTCTCAACAGCGTCACGTAACCTTAAATGGTCACTACCGCTCCCATACTAACCACCCCGTTGCCGGATTCCGGTAAAATCTCTGCTCTTCCGGTGATCTTGAGTGTCAAGGAGCCTTCGGAGGACACTTTTTGTGCAATGACATGTTTCTTGTCGTCCCTGCAACGACTGTGACCGGGGCTCGCTTGAACGGAGGCTGAGAGGGAAGAGCACAATTGATGTAAGAAACAAAAATACTTCAATTTAGTTTATTTATTTATTTATTTATTTTAGATCCGGTGGCTAAGCAAAAAAACATCATAGAAAGGGTTGCGTCAGACCTAACTCTATCATAACTAACCCTTATTTGGGGAGGGAAGTGGGTGATCTAAAAATTATCTTATATCTGGCCTCTCCCCTCTGACCTGTAGATGATATTGTGCTCTGTACAAATCTCTCTTATCTGACCCTCCCCTCCGATCTCACCTGTTGATGACACCTTGTTCTGTAAGAATTCCCACATGCTTCGGCTGTACTGCATCGCCAGTTTCTTGACATGCCCAGAAAAAGTGTACAATATGGGGTTGATGCTAGAGTTTACGGGTAAAACAAACACCGCTATCCAAACGTATGCCAATTTTTGTGGGTCACGAAAATCTCCAGTAAGCGACAATATCCCAATGAAAATCACAGGCATCCAGCAACAAAAGTCAGTCATAATGATAGCCATCAACTTTCTTGCCAAAGCAGCCTCTTTCTTAGCGTTCCTGGATCCTACCGCTGCTGAAGACTTTCGCACTGTCCAAAATATGGCGATGTAAGCGACCAGTATGAACATGAAAGCCATAAAATTTAGCCCAATAAAGAAAGAGACAGAGTACTCCCATCCAGCCGGGCGATCTGAGCTAAGCTGAAGAGGAAGACATACAGAGGAACGGCCATAGAATCCAATTTCCAACTGCTCGTCATAGAAATATTCAATCCCCAGAATTGGCACAATGGAAATGAGCATTCCAAATGTCCATACAAGAATACATAGTGCAAAAGCTTTCTTCAAGCCAAGTCTGCCAAACCTCATAGGGAAAACGATACATATGAATCTGTCTAAAGTTATGATGGTCAGCATAAGCACCGAGACTTCGCTTGAGATCATTGAGAGCGCCCCTGCGAACTGACACAATCCGCTGACTCTCCAACTCAGATCGTACTTGAAGTACTCTCCTTGCCACTGCACATCTTTGAAGGCAATTATAAGCAAATAGAGGCCCATCATGAAGTCAGAGATAGCAAGGTTCGTCAATAGAAGGGATTGAACCCGATTGTCTTCACGGACGACTAGACGGTAAGCAACAACGAATATATTCCCAAAGAAAGCAGAGATGCCAAGCACCCAGATGCAGACTTGGAGGGTCTTGTCTTTCATCAGGTCGTCACAGCTTGAAAACTCGTCGTTAGGTGCTTTGCAGTCGACGTTAGGAAGAGCTATCGAGGCGTAGCAGCAAAGAGTGAAGTGGTCAAGTGTCCTAGGATAGGTAAAGAATGCTAATATTTAAGATTTATAACAAGGGGAGAGGAAAGTGACCTTAGGAAGTGTAACGGTGGGTTCTACCAAAACTGTGACCCGGCACAGTCATGTGTTTGTGTGAAATTAACAGTTACTGTAGCAGTTGAAGGGGACGAAATCGAATAATGGGTTTCGTGGGTTTGTTGGGGGACGGACACTGTTCGTGGCCTTGAGAACCAAACGAGACTGTTATTTTGATTAAATGTTTTGTGTAATGTTATACAAATAGATGTTTGCTCGATGCACGCAAAGCTTATGAGAACTTACAAATGACGAAGGTGAGCCATACTTCTAAACGAGTCATCTGTGATTGCTGAAATCTTGTTGCTACGCAAATATCTGCGATTCACCGGGGACAAATAATGATTATTTAGGATGTATAGTATAAATACATTTTGGAAAGTGGTGTAAAAATTGTTGATGGGTTTGCAGAGTTCGAAGATCAAAGATATCTACAGTGGAAAAACAAGATATAAAGTAAATTGATTTGTGAAAATTTAAAAAGCAGGTCCCTAACTGAAATATATAATAGTTCCTCCCTTATTGAGAAAGCGATCATGTATCTAGCTAGAGAAGAGATTGAAATGAACACGTAGTAAAATGGGCGCGGTGTGCTAAGAGGGGACACGACACAGAGTGAAGGAGGACCATCTCTTCGTATTCCTTTTTATATCCCCTTTTCGCTACCTTTACTTACAGTGTTTGCAGAGACACCAGCCCAAGAAATGAGTCTTGGCTGATTCTCTTGATTTTGTTGTTGTTTAGATATCTAAATAAAGTGAACCTCAGTTTTGTAATGTTCAATATTTCGATTACTTGTGTTTGGTTGAGCCACCAATGCTTATGTACGAGCCAATGGGAGTTATTGACTGTAGGCTGTCAAGAAAATTTACACCAATATTTCTACATCCATAAAAGGAAAATAGTCAATTCCGTATTTGGAATACCTGAAAGTACATCGCCATGTTAATGTTAAAGCAAATATTTTTACTAATTTTGTCAATTCAACGAGGTACCAGATCCTGCGAAAACGTTTTCTTACATTGTTGACTTTTCATAACAACGGGCAAAATCATACTTACAGAACTCGTAGGCTTTGAAGTGAGTTGAATACCCCGTCTGGAATCTGTTCAATTTTGTTATCTTGAAGGTAGCTGCAAACAAATTCACAGTCTTTTATCAACCTTTTTACGATGTTAGTGTTACAAAATACACAACGGTTATGTAAAGCTCATAACTCAGATCTCAGCGGCTTACTCACAGATGCGTTAGATTAGTGCAGTTCTGAAACAAGCCCTGTAACGACGTAATGTTGTTCCCTCTCAGACTCCTGGTCAATCAAAGAAAAAAATGGAAATTGCCCGAAAAAAATATCCAAGGACATTTGTCTAAGGCTACGTGCCTGAAATACGATTTATAGGTATGCAGTACATGTTCCGTTTTTACATGTACGTAAAAAAAACATTATGTATTTCCCTTGTTGCGTCCAGCAGCATTTATCATTTTTCAAAACACACACTCGACTGGGGCCTTCGCATGGGAAGTGCATATTCCCGTGTTCTTTTGTCCTGGGACAATAATGAATATTGAATTTAATTAATTCAAAAGTTGCCTCCTATGAAATGGTCCCCCCCAAAAAAAAAAAAATAAAATAAAAAAAATCACTCGAATATATGTGACAGTGCACAGGTAACTGAGTATACTTACAAAACTCTCAGGTTGCTCATTGAACTGAAAGTTTCTGGTCCAATATCGTCAAGAATATTACTAGATACATCCCTGATAAATTTTTAAAAAGAAACATCAATTTATCTAAGATGACGACGACAATGTTGACGACGATGGTTAAATGAAGGGCGACAATAATGGCGGTGCCGATGGCTATGGCGATAATTGCGGCAACAGTGATTGCAATGATGATTTTGAGCTTATACTCACAATGTTTCTATGGATGAAAGGCCTTTGAATGCTTGGTACCTCAGCTTTTGTATAAAGTTGGAGGACAGCTTACTAAATAGAAAATAAGCATTCGGGTTATTATGATACTCTTTTCGTCCCCAAAGGTCACGCTCTGTTTTCAGTGAACTTTCAATAATTGTTACCACTAACCAGCGGTTAGCATTCGGAAACAAAAGGAATTAATCTGACTACTAATCCTTCAATTGTATCTTACATATCCTTGATGGAGGGAAGATTAGAAAATGCTCCATCAAGAAGGCGAAGGATGATGTTTCCGCTGAGATCACTAGAGAAAAAAAGACATTTATAATTTGAAATCTGCGGCAAAGCAAATATTTAGATTTTAGATTGAGCGTGAATGGAGAGCATTTCAAAAATGGGATGAAAAAAAGTCAGTGTAACTTACATGTATTCTAATAATGGGAGCGAGGCAAAGTCAGACTTCTTGACTTCGTTGATGCGATTGCCTTTTAGTAATCTGTAGAAAAAGAATTGATTATAATTTTTTCGCATTGCTGTTTTTTGTTGATGATGTTAGTGGTAGTGGTAATATTAGTGTTATTGTTGATGGTGATAGTTGTGATGTCAGTGTTGTTATTGATGATGCTATTGGTGATGTTAGTGTTGATGTTGTTGCTGGTGGTAGTGATATGATGTTAGTATTGTTGTTGATGGTGGTAGTGACATGATGTTAGCATTGTTGTTGCTGGTGGTAGTGATATGACGTTAGTATTGTTGTTGATGGTGGTAGTGTTGATTCTATTGTAGTTGTTGATGGTGGTAGTGGTGATGTTTGTGTTGTTAAAAGTGGTAGTGGCGGTGTTCGTATTGTTGTTGATGGTGGTAGTGTTGATTCTATTGTAGTTGTTGATGGTGGTAGTGGTGATGTTTGTGTTGTTAAAAGTGGTAGTGGCGGTGTTTGTGTTGCTGTTGATGGTGATAGTGGTGGTGTTAGTGTTGTTTTTGATTGTGGTAGTGGTGATTTTAGTATTGTTGTTGATGGTGGTAGTGTTGATTCTATTGTAGTTGTTGATTGTGGTAGCGGTGATGTTAGTGCTGTTTTTGATGGTGTTAGTGGTGATGGTAGTGTTGATGTTGATGGTAGTATTGTTGATGTTAGTGTTGTTATTTATGTTGGTACTTGTGATGTTAGTGTTGGTGTTAATTACGATGTTAGTGTTGGTGCTGCTGACATCGATGATTACGTTCTTTTTTTTTTGGCGTTGGCTTCGTTATTGTAACCGATGCCCGAAATTATTCAAAATGATTTTGCCGTAATAGACAGCAAAGCAAATAAATGTATATCAACTTAATTGACCGGTGATATGCCATAAGGAATGCGTATTTTGCCGTAATGGAAAGCAAAGGAAATAAATGTATATCAAATTTATTAACCAGGAATATGCGCTTAGGAATGCGTATTTTCCCGTAATGGACAGCAAAAGCGCATCAGTTTTTGTTGTTGTTATAGTTTGCTTGTTTCTTGTGGGTTATCTTTTTTGCCGTTTGCCGTACATCAAACCCGTTTACCCTACGCCCGAAAAAATGTAAACCTAATATGTAAAGAAATATCTTATATATCCATCAAATCTATTAGTAAAACCAAACCTTTCCATTTGTCCATGTCCTAGGCCCAACCTTGTAGTACTTACAATACCGCGGTGTATTCTGGGATGTCACGTGGTACAGCAGATAACAATCTGCCCTCAACCACGAAGCGAGGAATGTTTCCTGACGACTGGTAGCACGTGCAGCTGGCGGGGCATTCAGCTGATGGTTGTACAAAAATATGGGTTACACCCTATATGACCGCAAGCACTGTATCATTCTATTTGTAATTCCAGTTGAACACATATAACGTGATAGCTCACTCTAGTGGCACCCGTTTCATAAGATCACCTGGAATGGCCTCAGCTAGCAGGGTTAGTTTTTTTCTTTTTTTCATTTATCGTGACTTGTGAAAATGGACAAATGATATTTCGTCACTGACACAATCTCCCTTACTCGTTAACATGGATATTTTAATTCTATGTTGTTTTTTTTTTCTATCGACAAACTATTGTATATCTCTCAATTCTTCGTGAATCGTGATAGCTAAAAAAAATATTGTGCGGGTAACCCCCCGAATGTGTCTTATTAGCTTGTTTTATTATTAACTGTTTTATAATTACCAGTGTTCCCAGAACAGGATTTTGCGTCTTTGTTTTCTGCGACAAAGAAAACATCATCAACATCGACTAGAATAATGCACGATGTGTCACATCGTAGCTAAATTCCAAGGAAGCTATTGCGATTGGTAATGATAAGATGTTGTTTTAAGATTTTTTTCAAATAATTTGTCTTACAATTTTTATCGAAAAAATGACTGACAAGGAAATCCTTTACGGCATTCAGCCTGATGTGAAGCCGTGATATTTAATAGAATACTGAGGATCTAATAAGCAACTTTCAGCTCGTACCGAAACATTAAAATGCATTTTTTTCATCCGTTTACATTCATTTTGTGAGATAAACATTTCAAATAAATGTATCTATTTCATAGTTGTTGAATAATTATTTTAATAACCGGTATAGTTATTGTTAGGCAATTCCGCAAAATTTCAGGTTGTTACAAATTCTCCAAAATAACGATGAAAGCCGACCTGAAAACTCAAGCCGTGCAAGTGCCCTTTTTAAAATAAAATAAACTAGACCCTGCGCGCAGGGTTGACTGGGATACCTGAGATCTGCAACTTGATTGTGTGACATGTATGACAAAGATTCTACCGCCTACTTTGGATATAATAAAAAAAAATGTAATCTTGTTTTTTTATAGTAAATGCCATATCACAACACTGATTGGGGCAAAGCAAGGTAAAGGCATCATCTCTTCAGGTGTGGGGTGGACTCGAGGTGTGCTCCATGAAAGTAGACAGGGCTGATTGTCCTATCTTCAAATACTATCCCCACATCAGAGTTAGCATCGAAATAAGATTATGGAAAGCTGAGAATGTGTTCTAAAATTGTTATTTCTTAAACATTTCTTTGGTTCACTGCCCTCAATGTGCTATCACTTAATGGTAAATTTATTTTAACACCCAAAGTAAGTCCTATTGTATTAACAATATAATTTTATTGAAATGTATTATTTTATTTATGTAAGTTACAAGTAAACAACAACAATTATTTATTTTGAAGTCAAATGAGAGGGCTATAGAATGTACAGACTTGATTGAAATGTATAGAGCATAAACATATTTTCAAGATCAACAACACTACAAAAATATTACAAATCTCTAGATTTTATTGAAATAGTTCCATACAAATAAAATGACATTCAATGAGGGATAAAGGTATTTCAGGGAAATAATAAAACTTAAGCTTATCTATAGGAAGCACCAAAGTACCAAAATAATTTTCATAGATTTAAGTACATATTTTACACTTATATGACTTACAACACCTATGCTGTACTTTATTAAAATGGACATGGTTAAAATGATGAGATTCAATGAGAGAGATCAAGGAATTTTATAGTAAGAAAGTAAAATTCATCTTAGGGTAGCCGGTCAAGTGTCCAATGTAAAGTAGATTCATCGACAAAGCGATTTGTAGGAGACGATTTCCATCAATTGTTACAAACTACTTCCACTTTAAAATAGATTAAGCAATCAAGGTAAATACCTCGAGTCCATTCATGAGTGTCCAAAGCACATTTAATTACGTCTTGAAGTAAGCTGTATGAGTCTAAAGCAGTCAGCACAATTCTTATCTTGAGCCGCGTGTCTCGCACTCGGGTCGCAAATGTAAACACGGGTAAATACAGCGAAATTAATCCAAGCTGAGATGATTTTCCATAATAACTTGGTAGAAATTGAGGCTATGGTTAAATATGCAGTTATTAAATCGCGAATCGGGCCTTCAACTGCACAAATAACATGGATCTGAGAGCTGGAATCTCAAATTCAAGATGGCGGCCATGACACAGTTTAAAATTATGCAAAAGTTTTTTTTTTTGTAACTAAGCGTTGCGATGACGAAGGACAGTAAGATAGATACTTCGTGTAAGAAAAAGGCTTCAGTAAGGTCGCAATCAATACATTAAAATAAGGAGTATCGTCTGTGGCGCAGAGGCTCATGGGGTATTGCACAATAATACAGATTTTTCGGTACCACAAAAAAACAGTTGCATTTTATGACTGGGATACCACAGGTATCCCAGTAATTAAAAAGCTTACCGAAAACCTCGTAATAGAGCCAGAATCCAGATGCGGGAACAGCGCTGCTGCTGCTTTTAAAAACAACAGCCATCCGATTAGCCGACGACTCAACAACAGGTGGGTAGTAATTGCCGCAAAATCGTCCAATCACCGACGATTTGTGAGAAGCACTAGGTATCCCGTCATGCAACTCAAGATAGTCTCCTGCGCAGCGTGGTAGCTCAGGCAATTGGAATGTCCGGAATGTAATCCTGATCACGTGGTCGACAGGGGCGGTTATCCGCCACTCGCATTTGGTGTCACGTGGGTAATATCCGGGGTAGTTTGGAGAAGTGATGTTGCCGTATGGCGCTGTGAAGTGTTCATTACATGCTGCAACAAGCAACAAATAATTCACAATGTTGCTATTTTATTTACTTATTCATTTATTTCCTAGCAGAGTTGAGTATATGGAATAAACTTAAAAGCAAGTTTATAGATAACAACAGAAATGTTATACCTGAAGCTGCTGTTAGAGGCGTGGTTGCACAATACCCAGAGCTAAACCAGACACCCCCCAATGCAAACATGGACGAGTGGTCAACGGACGCCGCTTGAAAGGAGACCTGTAAATCATTTTTTAGAGTATTGATGTAGACAACTAGATTAGCGAGTTACATAACGGCGTAAACAAGTGCTTCCTATTATTTTGTGAGACTTGAGCGTACAATTCAGTGGCGGACCCAGAAAAGCGGCTACAAAAATAAGAAAATCAGATACAAGGAATTTGAGAGTAACGTTTCTGTGAATCCTTTTAGAAATTATATATTTGTATTTATATCTTATATTTAAATAACTTTTAGATTAACTGTGGAAATTCCTAATATATAACTTTTTAACTCCCCATGATGTAAGTGTGGGGGAAAGGGGGTTTGCGGGGGGAGGGTTATTAATGTTTTTTTCTCATACATACTGTACTTAAGGGGAAGATTAGGGAAAACTGTCTTTCTTGCTCCCCTTACTAGCTACGAATCTGTTGACATACCTGATATCTAGTGACGGTACCGATCACTACCTGTCCGTACCGCCACGCACTTCCGTCATCTCCTCCTACCCCCCACACCGGCCTCTCGCCCATAGGATCCCCCTCAACTCTCAACGAGACGACGAGTCTGGCGGTTCTTCTTCCCGTTGCTAGGTAACGAAATCTCATGCAAGACTCGTACTCTGAGCCAGAACGGTTAAACCACGGACTGGACAAAACAGAAGCAGTTGAAGAAATGTTTAGAAGCATCCCTCCTGAAATTGAACCAAACTTGTGAGAACGACCGTGTATTGGTTCTGTCGTGAGCTAGCCGTCGCTTAGTGGCTTTGGTTAGACTATCTCTTAATCATGAGAATGTTTCTTAATCATGACAAATTCGTGACTGTACAATATTATGGCATGTTTGTTTCACGAGATGAACGTGCCCTGGTCACGTATCGTCATATCGCAATCGTATCCTCGTCGTATCTTGGCCGTGTTGTGGCAGTATTGATACCGTGTCTTGATTCTGCGGTGACCATGTAGTGACCGTGAGATACCCGTGTCATATCATGACCGTATCGTGGCCGTATCATGAACGTGTCGCGGCCGTGTCGTGACCGTACGGCGGCCGTATCGTGACCATGTTGTGGCCGTGTCGTATTCGTATTGTAACCGTGTCGTTACCATGTCGTGGACGTGCCTTTGCCGTATCGTGATCGTGCGGTTGCCGTATCATGATCGTGTTGTAAGCGTGTCGTGGCCATGTCGCAAGCGTGTCGAGGCCTTGTCGTAGTCGTGTTTTGGCTGTGTCGTAATCGTGCGATGGGTGTATCGTAATCGTGTTGTTCATTGTTGTGATCGTGTCGAAGCCTTGTCATAACCGACAGTTGACTGTATTGTTACTATATCAGCAGATTCTGCTGTAGTGTACCCTGGGTACCAGAGGCTCCGAGCTTCGCGGCGACAACGATTTTAGCGAAACGAAAGAGCCACTGGTGCAACGGATGGCCAGCCTCACTATGGTGTTAGCGACGTCTCAGATTACTTGCAAAACAGGTTTCACAATCATGACGCCAGTCGCGCAAGAATGACCTGTCAAAATGTTTGTATTTGTGCTTCACGTTAATCCTACATAAAAATTTTATACGAAGTCTGGTCAGTTCAATTTGTTTTCTGCAACAAAGGCTAAAAAAGAGAAGTTGTAGAGCGTTTATCGTGCTGTTCGCTCGTATACAACATGATCCTGTCTGTAATTTACATAAACTACGTTCGACAACTAGAGAGGATAGCGAAGCAAGCTCACTCGTCCAACCGGCATTACCGCAATTAAAGGCAAGGTTCACGGAAACACTGGAGGCACAGTTTCCAGGCCCGGGAAACGACTAAAACATTCGCCGCTTATTCATTGACCATCGGCTTAGCTGGAATGATTTTGTTTGTACAAGTTTTACGCCGTAAATAACAATTAACGGCGTAGTACAAATCCTCTATGAAGACATTAGCACCATAGTGAGACTGGCTATCTGTTGCACAAGAGGCTCTTTCGCTTTGCTCAAATCGTCGTCGCCGCGAAGCTCTGAGCCTCTGGTACCCAGGAAAGCTGTTGTGCGACTAAATAGTAACCTGAAAGAAACAGAGCGGCTATTTCTGTTATTTCATTTTAATCCCGCACTACAAAGAAAACCTTAGAACGCTACATGCATTTTATACCACAGGCTTCCCATCCGCGTTAATAAAGGATTTGAAAAGGCATACGAATTAACGCAAATAAAAATCCGTGAGTTATATCTCCATGCTCTTATTCATGAAATAAACTTAGTTGGGATGTAAATGCATTAGTCTGTTGTGTTTTTTCTTCCCAAGAAGCTAAATTTTACGAGTTTAAAGCGCAATATAAGTTTGTCTCGTATTTTGTGTCTATAATTAGTATGTTAATGATACAAGGCTGGCAACTTAATTCTTACTACCTCAGCTTCAGCGCGATTTTCTACTGGATTTTTAACGACTACGAAAACATTAACATAGATACAGGATGGGAAAGGGTTGGAATTATCCCCTAATCGATTTTTAAAACAATCCGTTTAAAAACATGCGAGAAAGATTTTTTGAACGTCAATTTTAGCTTTCCGTCGATGATCGGGACAGCTGGTCAAATGGCATCCTTGGAATGTAATTTAGATACACAGTGTAACCCTACGCTAAGTTTATTTCATGAATTAGAGCATGGAGATATAACTCATAGATTTTTTGCCTGAATTTTTATGCCTTTGAAATCCTTTATTGACGCGGGTGGCAAGCCTGTGTTTATACCTTTTGCAATCCTACAATCAGCTTGTCTCTCTGTCCGATACGATCCTCTCATAAGCTTAAAGAGACTCCCCCAGTTCATAATGTCTCCCTTGACGTCACCACACCCATAGGACATACGCATTATCTCTTCAGGTACGATCACGTGACCCCATGCGGACAGGCCGGTCAGTTTCGTGGGCGAAGACGAGTTGAATGCATCATGGAATATGGAGAAGTGCGTTGTGTCTGGATAAAGGTTAAATCAAGTTAAGCCTCATAGGTAATCTATAGTTAATAAAGGTAGACCTCCCTCTATTTAATTTGGCGTCATCGGTTTAACGGAGACTAGATTTGATTAGAGTTATGGACTACGCTGAAATTATTGACTATGCGTTGATTCTTGGATAAAAACGTGACCACTCTCATCAACAACCAAAGACTGTAAAAGCTAGAAAGAGTGTAAATCTCATCGACTCTACTCATCTCCCATCTTCTCATCTCACCGTTTGCTTGATGTATCGGCGTGTTGGGGGATTAAAACTACGATTAAAACTACGGAAAGAGTGCTTGTCTAAATGGGTTTTTTATGAACTCAACAAATCCCTCGTGGGCTCATCAATCACGTGACATCATGTCCACAGGGAACCCAATAACAATAATAACGATAATGTCAATCTATGAATGTCAGTTATATATGAGTTCAGACATCCTCCGGGGGGGCGCGTAGTTGCCGGGCCCAGTCTGCGATGTGGTCCCTTGTGGCAGCTGTAATTCGCATGCTTCTACTGATAGGTTGGTTGGACTGGAGCTGACCTCCTGTCTGCGCGTCTGCAGTTTCCACAACATCAGTAGTAATCTCAAGGGGATATAGCTTGGAGATAGGTCTGTTCGTGTGACCCTTAGCTGTTTTTAAGGTTACAGCCCGTACACATCCGTCGGCACCTCTAATCAGATCTTCCACTACGCCTAGCTTCCACTTCAACCTCTTTTTCTCGCTGTGGATCTGGACAACGTCCCCTATCTTGACGCGTGTTTCACCGCTGCCACCTGTTGCGCCATGGAAGCACCGCATCGAAGTGAGGTACTCCTGCTTCCAGCGCTGCCAGAAGTGTTGTATAACTAGTGCTACACGGGTAGAACCCTTCGGAGATGATCATCGTTTCCATAGCTCGGGTCAGTTAGTTCGTCCGCATCAGTGTCAGGATGTGGGAGACTGGTAATCCTCCTTCCATACAGTAGATGGGATGGTGTGAGAGGGTCTTCATCATTTATGTCAGGAGAGACATATGTTAGTCGGCGGTCATTTTGGATAGCCTCAATTTCCATGACAACCGTCTGGAGAGTGACTAAGTTGATGGATGCTCGGCCAAGGACTTTCTTCAGCGTCATCTTCGTGAGGCCGATCAGCCTCTCCCAAAACCCTCCATACCATGGAGCTCTTTTTGGGATGAACTTCCAATCTATCCCTTGTTTGCCGAGCTCCTGTTTGAGCGTTGGTGAATTAAACAGGTGCTCGAGTTCAGCAGCCGCCGATTGGAAGGTACTGGCATTATCAGAAATGATAACGTCTGGAATGGACTGGCGGCTTGCGAATTTACGTACGGCAAGAATGAATGTTTTGACTGATAAATCTGAAACGACTTCAAGATGTACAGCTCTAGTAGCTGCGCATGTCAACAAACAGATATAGGCCTTCGAGTCAGTTTTCCCGTTTCGTATATATAGTTCTCCCGTAAAGTCCACTCCTGTAACCGCAAAGGGTCGGGTCTCCCGGAGTCTGAGGCTTGTTAGTGGCGGAGCGTCTGGAGCTCGGTATGGAGCACCGTTCACTTTTTGGCACGTTCCGCATTTGTTCAAGACCCTTTTTACTTGGAATCTTCCCGAAGGCACCCAGAATTTCTGGCGTAATGCAGTTAGTGTCGAGCTAACGCCAGCATGTAATTGGGGTTCATGCGTGTCACAGATAACGAGGGTCGTCACGTAGTCTTTCTTCGGAAGAAGAACTGGAAACTTGGCGTTTTCAGAAACAGGGGCATTGTGAATCCTCCCGCCACAGCGAAGTAAGCCATCGTCATCCATGAACAGGCGCAGCTGCCGTGTCAAAGGGGTCCCAGACTTGTCATGGGCGGAAAGGTTTGCTATTTCTTTGGCGTAAGAGTGGCGTTGGCGATCGTGGATACATGTCCTTTCTGCTTTCGTCAGCTCAGTGACCATCAGAGGTCCGTTTCTGCGGTCAGTGGGGTTTCTGAGGTTATGGACGAACCTCAGTACAAGAGCGGTTACACGTTGAAGTTTCCTCAGTGTGCTGTGTCTAGTGGGATCCATGATCGTGCTGATGCTTGGATTCTCGACTGAATTCGCGTCTGCTTCAGAGTTGGTTTGCTCTCCTAACACATCAGGTTCTGGGGTAACTTTAGGTTCTTCCTCTAGGATCTCAACAAGAAGGGTGGTGCTTGATTCCCACGTTGGCCAGTCGCATTCTGAAGTTATCCAGGATGGACCATGCAGCCATGCTGTTGATGCTTGGAGCTCTGCTGTGGTTAGACCCATCGTTAGTAGGTCTGCTGGATTATCGCGTGTGGGGCAGTAACGCCAACTAGATGGCTGAGAGAGACGCTTGATTTCTCTGACTCGATTACCTACAAACTGCTGAAGCTGCTTATTACTGTGAAGCCAATTGAGCACGATCTGGCTGTCCGACCAGAAGAATGCTTCTAGATCAGGAAAATTCTTCTGCAAAGAGTTAAGCAAGTACTCTGCAAGGTTTGCACCAGCCAGTGCTGCCATCAATTTTAGTTTGGGGAGTGACAGTTCCTTTACTGGAGCGACACGTGACTTTCCCATCACAAAGGAAGTCTGATTGGGCTGCCGTATGTATGCCACAGCTCCGTAGGCTTTCGGGCTAGCATCCACGAACACATGCAGCTGAGTCGTCTCGTTGGCTGACCGATTGCTGAGATAGCATCTAGGAATAGTAAGATTGGTTGATTGTCGGATTTCTTGCGCAATGCTGAGCCAGCGAGTTCGTATCTCCCCATTCAGGGGTTCATCCCAATCTACGTTTAACTTCCAGAGGTCCTGGATAAGGATCTTAGCGCGGATTGAGATGGAGGTGATGAGGCCTAGTGGGTCATAGATCTTAGATGACTCCCTTAAGATCTCTCGCTTTGTGACAAGAGTGTCGTCAGATGCTAGTAATTCTTTACATGCAAGTGTTAGCGTTTCGGTTGAGGTGTCCCACCGTAAGCCTAGAACATTGACACTGTCGCAGTTGGCATCATTCACTCCATCAAGGGTAGCACGATGGAGAAGGGGTTGGCTATTGGATGCCCAAGACCGTAAGTTGAACTTGGCTTCAGTCATGACACTTCTTGATTCGTCATAGTAACTCAGGGCCTCTTGATGTGTTTCACAGCCGGTGATGATGTTGACAACATAGAGATTGTCCCTCATGTCCTGTGTGACTGGTGTCTTATGTTTATCAAGGTGTGTTTGAAGGACAGCATTCAGCATAAAGGGGGAGCTCGCAGAGCCAAAAAGGACCGACTTGAAACGGTAGGTCTGGAACTCACTTTCGGGATCACCGGGATCGGAGAGCCATAGGAACCGGGTCATGTCGCGGTCAGCTTCGCTGAGACGTACATGGAGGAAAGCTTTTTCTATATCAGTAGAAATTCCAATAGGGTGGGCGCGAAACCGCACTAAAATCGAGCCCATGTCGGCTAGGTAAGGTGAACCGACCTCTAGGCAGTCCTTCAGACTTGGGGTCGAGGGAGCCTGGTGACAACTACAATCGAAGACAATACGAATGGGCGTGGTCGATGACTCCTTTTTTACATGGTGGTGGGGTATGTAGTGGGCGTGGTCAGACGGGTCAGGGTTGCTAACCTTCTCAATGAACCCTCTGGCCTCTTGTTCCTTGATGATGTCGTCATAACTCTTCATCAAATCTGGTGTCAGGTGAAGTCGTCGTGCGGTAGCCCTTGTGCGTCTCTCGCAGATACTGAAGTTAGTTGGGAGAGGGGCGTGCTCTTCCTTCCAGGGAAACCCAGCAATGTATGTGCCGTCTTCGTCTCTAGTGATCGAGGTGGCCTGGTAATTAGTCAAGAAGTTCTTCTCAGGGGGGTCAGCATTGGGTGATATGCCCATTGACTCTAGGGACCAAAATTGCTGTAGATCAAATTCATCTTCTTGGTGGGCTGAAATGTGGAATATGTTAGTCACATTGCCCTGCATCCCCCTGGCCCTTACAGGACCAGATAGTAGATAGCCCAATTTGGACTGCATAGCTGTGGGCCCCTCTTCCCCTCGGATAATCTTATCTTGAACAATGTCCCAGTAATGGTCAGCACCAATTAACAAGTTGATCTCGAAATTACCACTGGACACTGGGTGTGCTAATTTCAATCCTTTCAGGTGGGGCATGCTACTGACATCTGTGTGATGTTTGCATTGCAAGGGGGTGGCTATATGTGGAACAACAAGCACCCGGAGAGGAATCCTTTCCCCTTGCTCACTGATTACTTCAACATTTGTAACTTCTAGTCTCCTAAGGGAATGTTCTGTTGCCCCGAAGGCAGACATGGAGATATTCTCCCTTGAAATAGGCTTTGCGCCGAGTTCATCAGCGAGTTTCTTAGTAATGAAGGAGCGTTGCGCGCCCTCATCGAGAAGTATGTTCACCTCCCTGCTAGTATTCCCAACCCTGACATGGCTTACGGCAGTTTTTAGAAGTATCGGATACTCATGGGTGATGCCATAGGGGTGTGCTGGTGCTAATGTGGTATGAACCGACTGGGATTGCTCTGCTTGGGGTGGGGGCTCCTTGTTCCCAGGGTGAGGACCTTGCCCCTTGTCTCTCTCACAAATTGTGGTGTGATGTTTACCTCCGCATTGACGGCAGCGAAACTTCGAGGTGCATTTGGAGCTGATATGGGAGGATGAAAGGCAATTATAACAGAGCCTCAGCTTGACAACAATGTCCTTCCTTGCTTTAGGGTCAAAAACGGTGGCGCAGTTATGTGTACTGTGCTTCCCTTTACAGTAAACGCACTGAATGACCTTGGGTTTGCCTTTCCCCTGGGGATGAGGCCACTTTACCCCGGTAAAGAATGAGGCTGTGGGTGTAGATTCCGACAGGAGGGGGGATCCTGCTTCTAAAACCTTAAGCTCATGCTTAAGAGCTTCCCTCAGACCTTGTATGGTCCAGTCTCCCCCTTGTTGTATCCTGGCTAGGTTGCGCTTGGTTTCATGAGGGAGCTTTCCTAAAATAACAGGAATAAGGAGTTCCCCAAAGGAGTCTTGGGACTTGCCGATGCATCACAAAAGGGGCGCAAGCTCTCAAGATTGCTTGTGGGAAATTGCAGATCTAATAGGGCAGTCATATGAGCATTCGTCACTGTGTGTTCGCCCAAAACGTTCATTGAGAGTGGCCAGTGCCTTCACATAATTATCCCCTGAAATTAGGTAGCCCCCAATTGCTTGCTCTGCCTCCCCTGAAACCTGGGCCTTTAGGTAATTAAACTTGTCTACATCAGGCAAGCCTGGCTTGCTGTGAACAGCTACATTAAAGGAATCCCAGAAGGTCATCCACTCCAACGGGTCCCCACTAAAAACGGGCAAGTTCAGCTTTGGGAGACGTGTGCTATAGGAGTTGAAGTTACTTGCTTGGGGAATGAAAGGCTCATTGCTGGGGTGAGTAATGTTTGGGGGCGGGACAACTTGAGTTGTGTTTGAGGGTGGCAGGACTTGGGTTGGATCTATATTGGTTGGATTTTGAGACATGGAAGAAGCGCTTTGGGGAGAGGATGTTGGAGCGACAGGCGGCGGAACGACGGGGGAGGGAGTATTAACACTCGGTACATTGTCATTGTTAATGATTACACTTAGCTTTGCAATCATATCTGTGATCCCTTCCTGGATTTCCTCCGTTTCCATTATTTCCTCCTCCAAATCTTCAGGCTTCTCGATTTTCGGGGCTATGATCTCATCTAAGTCTCGGAGTTTCCCAGCCTTTGCTTCGAGTTGATGCGTTGTGTTTTTCGCCGATGCGAGTTCGAGTTTGGTAAACCCGCCATCTTTGGTAAAAATCTCCTCGGATTTCTTCATTAACTTCGTAAGATGGCGCCTGTGGCCTCGCCGAGAGGCAATTAGACGTTGCAGCTCCTCCATCCTGGTCACGGCACCAATGTATCGGCGAGTTGGGGGATTAAAACTACGATTAAAACTACGGAAAGAGTGCTTGTCTGAATGGGTTTTTTATGAACTCAACAAATCCCTCGTGGGCTCATCAATCACGTGACATCATGCCCACAGGGAACCCAATAACAATAATAACGATAATGTCAATCTATGAATGTCGGTTATATATGAGTTCAGATACTTGATGTGATCGAAGCTTTATACTGTATGCTCGTATATATTATAGGAACTTTTAGATCCAAGAACAATATCTATACATCTTAAAGTTTCTGCTTTGGTTGTACGCGCCACGTGTTTATGGGTTTCATTGTCACACAACCTTCACAAAACTGGCTGGTTTTCGCCCAGATCTACGTCCACTTCTGTGCCATTCAAGCGCCCATGTTACTTTTCGCCGAGGCATGATACTCAGGATTCTATTGTTACCTATTTTGTCACAAAAGTTAGTCTAGTCGCGTATTTTGATTTTGATAGATATTGCCATACCTGGTAATGTTAAGCGTGCACTGAGCAAGCGACCAAAACCGATGACCTGCCCATCAAGGTAAATCTCCCAGACTCCGGCATGTGACTTCCACGTGACACACACGTGACGCCATATTTTATTGCAAACACAGTTATCGTAGGAGCTGCCATAAAAATCAAACGACTGACTAAAATAACTGTTCTAACGCATCTATCATTCCACCTTATTGCATAGTTGGTATAAGAGGGATCGCTCAAGTATGAGCGTTTTAAAAGTTTTATAAGTATGGTCTGACTACAAAGACTACAGACAGGCTGTAGAATAACTAGGTGGTATGAATAGAAAGACTACAGACAGGCTGTAGAATGACTCGGTGGTATGAATAAAAAGACTTACAGACATTAAGCTGCAGAATGACTAGGTTGTATGAATAGAAATACTACAGACAAGCTGTAGAATTCCTAGGTGGTATGAATAGAAAGACTACAGACAAGATGCAAAAGTAAAACCGGCAATCAGATTTATTCAACTATTCATTCATCCATTATAATTTTAATTCTAGACCTTTAACACATTATAATAAAACAAAAGTAAAGACTATTATTGCATGATGAGGGGTGTTTTACGGACTCGAGGTCCCATATACCGTACTGTTTACTGTAATATACAAAACTAAACACAAACAGAAAACCCAATCACTTAAAGCACTATATTCATCTAAAACAACAGTCTATCCTCATTGATTTGAAGTGCCAGAGAGTGATAGAAGGAATTAAAATCAAACATAGAATTAGGTTGATCAGTAAGGACTAATCTTGTTGGAGAGACAATATCGAATAATTGTACTTACATCTTATTTCCAAGAACTTTGAGCTGAAGTGCGCAGTGTCTCTGCGTAAAGCCTATTACAGTATTGCCGTCATGTGTTTCCATAGCAACCTCAAGACGCGAAGGGTTACACATGACCCAGTAACACAGAGTGATCGCAGCAGTCATGTTGATTGGCAGTTGGGTATGGAACTGTTTTTGGCTGGATAAAATTGCTGTTTCTACGCCATTATCATCGCCTAAAATAGAATGAGATATTCACTAAGCGCCTTCTTATCCATCTGTCGTTTTACTAAAAATAACATGAGGCAAGCGCGCGGGAAACCTGTGATGCTCTAAACGGGTTTTGGGCTTTCAAGATGGCAGCCACAAGAATCGTTAAAATATTAATTCCTTTAATTTTATGTAGAAAATATCGACTTAGCTCTTAATCTATAAAGAGCAGACTAAATATGGCGGAATTAGATACTTAATAAAGAATTGGCCCAAGCGAACTTCTAGAAAAACGAAAGTTTCCAAAACACAATAGATTGATATGTATAATGTTTCTTGACGACGACAGAGAACTTGCATTATTCTTTTTTATGTTACTTACCCCCTTTTGGAGCGTCGCTTATATCCGTCACATTAGCAAACACCCAAGTGCCGTTACCGCCCTTCGATGTCCACGTGCACAGCTCGTGACCCCACGCACACTCCCTGTCGATTCGATACACCTCGTTAGCACCATTAGCACCGCGCCCATTATCGACACACTCAATCGAGCCACCATTCCCGCCATAGTCAGACATGCCTCCCGCCACACACTTGCCGCCATCTTGGATTCCGAAGACTTCGTAACCGCGACGGAACGCAGCATCAGCGCAGCGCAGAATGGCGCCAGCTCGCTGTTGGTAACTCCACTGAAGGGCAGGGTCGATGTTCTCAAGGGAGGGGAGGGTGGTATTTGGTCCTTTGCTTTTGAAGCAGCCAAGATTTTCTATTGTCCTGATTCCCTTGGGAACTGAAACATATAATTCTTTCAATATGATATCAAATGATGAGAAATTTGACTCAGATGACCGGATTTGCTGGATTGGATGTGGCATCACAGCATGCAGCTTTTCACCTGCTGGGCAGACATGCATCTCTATATACCGGAAGTGACGTATGTCTCACGTTACCTGCTCAGCAGCCAAACATCTCAACGGCTATTTGTGACCGGACGTGAAGTTAAATATGTGCATATACCTGATAGGCAGCCATACATCTCCACGCGCATGGCGGGATGACTGTGCCACTTGACCGGGTGGAGTCTGACGTACCACCCTATGATTGGTGGATTCACGTCATTTTGCACAACGGTAGTGTCGTCACTGTTGCCAGAGAATTCCTGTTACATGAACAACAGCATGAGGAGTAGTAATTGCAGAGACAGGACAGGAAGGGAAAGTCTAGCATGCTGCTAGCCATACGAAATAGCCATATGATAGATTAATAGATAAAGCCGCAGATTCCACTTTATCGATCGTGTCAAAGGCATCAATGCACAATTAGCCTAGCCTTTTTGCCTATTTATAATAGGTCATTAAGCCTAGAATTAAATAAAAGATCTCAATTTGTGAAATGTGTAATATATAGATTTAGGCACTGCCTAAAACGGAGCCAGTATTTAACAACTTTTTGTGTTGACTGATAGATATAGTTTTAGGGGGGTTGTTCGATAGGACGACGAAACAATGTTAAACCAACAAGATTTAATAAAACTCTCTCTATTTTTCTTACACGCGTTTTTCTTTTTTAACCTCCAAACAACCACACAACGAGGCGCCGCGCAGGGAAGTTACATTCCTAAACCGGTTTATCCGGAAACTAACAAGTCACGCAATCCTCCTAAACATTCCCCATCCCTGCACTGAGGGGTCAGTTTGTTCCTAGAAAAGAAACTGATAATACGTAACTGTTCATGAAGACTCTCCGACTTCAAGAGGAACTAACTTAGTAATAGGACGGATTTAATTCTATAACCGCACTATTCTCGGTATGCATAAATTAGAATAATTACTTATGAGACTGTGAAGATAACGATAATTTACTCAGTCTTCACCAAACGTTATAGCAGAAGGTTCTGTGATTTGCCAGTTCTGCATAATAGCTCCGTTCCTGCACACTCAATGGCTCAAGTTCCCCAACCTGAAGATGTTCCGGTAATAGCTGCTCAAGCTATGCCTGAGGCTGTTCTGCCGGCCGTTTTGCCAGCCGTAGTGCCGGCCGTTTTACCGGCCGTTTTACCAGCCGAACCTGCGCAAAATCCAGTTGCCGCCCTTGCGAATCAGGTTGGTTTGTCTTTCTTGTTAGCAATTTACTTCAGTTTAGCCGTAGTAAGTGTTAAGTTATTTTATGTTAGGAGTCGTTTTCTTTATTTTTGTCGGTTTCGTATTTATTAGCGTTTTGGTGTATTTAGCTTTATGGTCTACTTATTATAGTGTCGTGCTATCTGTGTGTTGCCTCTAGTCGTTTTATTCCATTTTTCCGCATTTAGTTTGCATTACCAGTTTTGTATTATCTTCTTAGTAGTCGCTTTTGGTACTATAAGTTTTGTTAGCATTTCTATTGCTAGTTAGCTGTCATTTGTTCTTTATTACCGTTCCTTTATTCGTTAGCCCTAGATTCTTTGGAGCTCGTTCGTTATTTTACACAGTACTTCCTAGATCTAGTGAGCGATTTTTGGTTCTTGGCTTCTTTTCTTTTTATTCAGTGCGTTAACTCGTTATTAGCCTTAGCTTTTTGCACTTGTCATTACGAGTTTAGTTATAGGTTCTTTTGGTTTCTCGCTTCTGCATTTGCACTCCTTGTTTACATTCCGTTGGTAGTCTATTGGTTTCCCTCGTTTTGTTTAGCGTCCTTTGTTATTTAAGCGTCTTTTGGTTTGGCAATCTTGTTAGTTTTTTTGATTAGAATAGATTTTATTGGGTCCGGCGGATATTATCTAGGCCGTGGTGAAGAAGTTATGCCAGCCTATCAATTTCTTATAGGCTTGGGTCCGGCCAAAATTTTTCTTGGCCGAGGTGAGGAAGTTATGCTAGCCTATCAATTTCTTATAGGCTTGGGTCCGGCAAATATTTTCTATGCCGGGGTGAGGAAGTTATGCTAGCCTATCAATGTTCTTATAGGCTTGGGTCCGGCTAAATTATCTATGCCGGGATGAAGGAGTTATTCTAGCCTATTAATTTTCGTATAGGTTTGGGTCCGGTCAATTTTTCTAGGCCCGGGTGAAGGATATATACCAGCTTATCAATTTTTATTTAGGCAGGACACCGGACTAAAATATTTTAGACCTGGAAGGAGTTATGCTAACCTATCGATATTATTTAGGCTTCGGTTCGGCTATATTCATCGGCAAAAAAAACTGCAGGGCGACTACGACTCGAACGAAGTGCTTTAAACCACAGCTCAGATCCATGTGGGATCTAGAGCTGCGACCGGGCTAGCGTGATGCCAATTGTGCGGATCAGGCATGCGGCCTTTGCTAGTCTAAAACTCCGTCGGATAGCCAAACTATCCTTGCGAGTATGTATACATAAATGTGGACTTTAGAAGCACACTAGCATACACACATTGGCACCAGTTTTTTTGCCGATGAAGTTTAAATGAGGCAAACCGGCTATACCATGCTGACGAGTCAAGGACGAAACAGCTGTCCATTGTTGCCGATCTGCACGGGTAATAGACTGTGCTAGCGTCCCGTCTTGGCCCGACTGGTGCCAATGTGTGTATGCTAGTGTGCTTCTAAAGTTCACATTAATGATGTTGAAGCAGCCCTTCGTCATGTGAGGAAGGTGGTGTCCCGGGCTCCCGAGTCATTTGATGCGCATCTCGCGGTCTCGTCTTTGGAAATTCTTGTAGACGCCGCAAAGTTCTCATCGCATAAAGAAGCGAATTATTATGAATCTTGTCTTGAAGCCATTCGAGAGCACGTCCATGACGGGAACGTCCGTACCCTACTGCAAAAGCTGGTAGGGTCCAAAGAGGATTGTAAAGTGGCCTCGATTACTGACAGGTGGAAGAAGCTTGGGAAACCCGCTCAACCTTGCTATTCTACACCGCCTGGCTATACGCCACCTTCTAGTTATGCGCCTCAGCCTGTCTACCATGACCCTCGAGCATCTTACAGGGGCAATCAAGGGTGTTTCTCCTGTGGAAGTTTCTCCCATGGCTCGATTCCATTATCTCTAATGCTTCCAATAGTGGTTGGGGAGGTTCTATTCTTACTAATCAAGGCCAACGTACTACCATTCGTGACTACTGGACCCCACGAATAGATGCGCTTCCTATTTGTGTTAAGGAAACATATGCTTTAGTGTATACACTCCAAGCTGGGAAGGAAATCCTTCAAAACGCTCGAGTCGATGCCGAAGTTGACAGTACTACTCTTATTTACTCTTGGAAGAGAGGAGGAGGCAAGAGCAAACCTATGACTGAAGCGCTTAAGGAATTTTTCTATACGTCCCGTGACCTTAATATCAGTCTTCAACTTTGCTATGTTCCATCCGACTTGAACCAGGCAGACGCTCCTTCGCGCTCTCGTTCTGAGCTTGATGTTTCACTTAGCCCGTCTTCCTGGTCAAAGATCCAGATAGCCTTTGGTCCTCATGATTTTGACTTAATGGCCCTCGACTCTAACGCTCAGAAGGACTATACGGGAACTCCTCTTCCACACTTCACCCCCTGGCCTACACATTCTTCAGGAGGAGTTTATGTCTTCCGCCAGGACATATCCCGTATAAACGCTTATGTTTTTCCCCAAAATTTGTTGATTGGTCCGTTACTACGTTTTATGGAATGTAATCAACGCCCCTTTACACTTGTCGTTCCGGATCTTCAACCTCGCAAATATTGGTGGCCCATTATCAATTCGCGTGCTTTTGAGACCCTTCTATTCGGAAAGAAAGGCGAAGGTTCCCAAGATGGACATTAATTTACAACAATTAGAAGACATGATTACGAATCTGAAGAAGACGACGTCAGGAAAACCATACGAGAAGCAAAAGTCCAGTTTATGTAAAGAATTTTCAACGTTCTTAGGTAACTTGCCATTTCCTAAATCTATCTTATGACGATATCATTCGAGTTTTAGTCTTTGAAGATCGGTCAGGTAAAACGCTAGTTCTTATCTCGGATTGTCCTAATCTAGTGCTTCGTTTCTCTGAGGGTTGTAATTGCCCAAAACGCCTCGCTGCGTCTACCGTAGACAGTTTGATTGGTAAATTACGCTCTATATTTTCTAATAACGGTAGAGGAGGCGAATTGCACGAGGCCCTAGGTAAAAGTAATCCTGCGACGCATTCTTCTGTTAAACAATATCTTAAGGCAATCTCAGAAGAACAAGCTCGTAATTACCCCTAACATTACCCCGAAGCAAGCTAGCCCTTTGTTTTTAGATAAGCTTGTTAAGCTTGCTAAGCATTTACATTCGGGTTTAGCTACACCGGGTATCCTTGCTATAGACTTATATATTGTTTCTCGGGACCTAGCCTTCTTTACTGTTAACTTTTTTGCAGGAGATAGATCCTCCGGCCAGGGTAAAGTTAGGACTAAGGAGGTCTTACAACTTCCCGACGACTCCGGATTTTTGTTTAATCATACTTTCTTTAAAACGCTTAGGGTAAAAGACAGAAATTTTTTCTTCGTATAAAAGTTACTTCTCCATATGTATGTCATATTACAAATTTAAAAAGCTATGTTTGTCTGTAATAGAATGAGGATAGAATTAAGACATGGATTTCTATTTAAATCTACAACGCCTAATAATTGTGTTTCTACTTCGCCATTTGTTGGGTCAACGATAGCTAGTAGACTCTCCAAATATTTAAAGGATTTAGGAATTTATGAGGGAGAAACGATTCACAGTTTCAGAGGTGCATGCTCTATCACTCTATGCTCGGTGTTTCGGAGAAGCAGGTCGCTCAACATGTTGGTTGGAATAATAATGACATGGTTTCTTATTATTCTGAAGTTTATAAAGTAGTGCATGCATCCGCAACTGCTTCAACTCTCGCTGCAAGCGCAGCTCACACTGATAACTCTATTACTTTCCTATTACTCTTCACAGCTCTGAAGTCATTGTTCTCTTTATTCATATAAATAATATTATACTATTCTCGGTATGCATAAATTAGAATAATTACTTATAAGACTGTGAAGATAACGATAATTTACTCAGTCTTCACCAAACGGCTTAGCAGAAGGTTATGTGATTTGCACCCACCCTCCTCCCTGCAGGAACGGAACTCTCTCTTTCACTCGTCTTTTATTTCAGGACCTGCTCTTGGCCTCAGAGCTTATGCTTTCCCATTACTCTTTACAGCTCTGAAGTCATTGTTCTCTTTATTCATATAGAGAATATTATACTGTACTTAAGCCACTCGTGTGTGCCCGTCTTGTCTAGGGTAGGTTTCCACGATTCTTCCTAAAGGCCAGCGACCTTTTGGGAGATCCGGATCCAGTGCTATCACTACGTCTCCTTCCTTTAAGTCCTTCATTTCCTTAGTACACTTCGCTCTAGTGTTCAGTGTTGGGAGTTATTCCCGTTGCCATCGCGACCATACCTTAGAAATAATCGCGTGGACCTTGCGCCAGCGGTTGCGTGGATTATATGCCGCAGTATCCACAGTTTCAGGAGCAAACCGTCCCCTCATCTGTCCATGAAGGAAGTGATTAGGGGTTAAAGGAACGTTATCCCTGTGATCTGCAAACTGATATGTTAACTGACGAGAGTTGAGTAGACTCTCAACCCCGGTACAAACAGTAACCAACTCTTTATCTGTGACATCATTTCCAACCTCTGCGTAGAAGGCGTGTTAGCCGCCTTGACAATTATCTCGTGTGCCCCAACGAAGTGTGGAGCGCCTGGCGGGTTGAACCGCCACTTTATCCCCTTCTGTGCTGTAGCAAGCATAACATTGTCGGTGTCAATCTGACCAACAAGTTCCTGGAACTCATTAACCGCACCAACACAATTGGTGCCATTGTCACTCACAATCTCCTTTGGCAACCCTCTTCTGTTCGTGAACCTGTTCAACGCCCTTAAAAAGCTGTCTGTGTCGAGTCCCCATGACACCTCTAGGTGTACTGCAGTCTTCGATAAACATGTAAACACACATAACCATATCTTGAGTCGGCTTCGTCCGCGCCCCTGGATAGTGATAAATGTACCCGCAAAGTCTACTGCTGTCTGGTCAAACGGACGAAGTGAGAAACGAAGTCTCACCTGAGGAAGCGGCGTCATTACCTGAGTGGCGGTCTCGTTTTTCTGCTTCCTACACTTGTTACACTCATGCTCCCACTCTCTGATCTCTTCACACGCAGCGATGATCCAGTACCTATCACTGATCTGCGATAAGATAAAAGTTCGACCCTACACTGTGATTGGCCAACTCATGATAGTGCTTGACTATCAATTTGGTCACCCAATGTCCCCTTGGTAATATATTAGGGAATCTGACATCATAAGTTAGCTCGTCTGCAAAATGAAGCCGTCCGTCACAGCGAATAACCTCCTGCTCATCCAATCTAGGACACAACATGGCGAGTAAACTCTTACTTGGGAGTTGCTTCCCTGTTGCGAGCGCCTTGTACTCTTCGGTAAATGCTTGGCATTGAGCCAGTCGTATTATGCCCTCCTCCGAATGACTGAGTTCCTCCGGGTGTAGTTCGCGTCCAATCAGCCTGTCCTGTAGGTTTCTCATGTTGAACACTACTCGCCGTACTCGAGCATGTAAGCGCACAAAGCGTGTCCAGCTTGAGAATCGTGTAGGCTCAAGCTTCCACTCCTTGTCTACTGATGCTGTCACCTCACTCCCTTCCGGAATCTCTGCATCCGACTAGTCAGCACTCTGCTTACATGTACTTCTTCTTCTTCCTTGCTGCCCGCTGTCTTCGTTTCCAGTAACAGCTTGAGGTGATTTCCTTTCTCATCTTAGACCACTTTGTCTTGTCCTGTAACAGCCATGTGTGCCCATGCCACCACAGTGAGCTATCCGAAAGTTCCTCTGGAGTTGCACCTCTGGTGCACAGATCCGCAGGGTTTTTCTTGGTCACGACATGTTGCCACTGTGAAGGTTCGGTAGCCATCTGGATCTCCCCAATGCGGTACGCAACAAAGGGGCAGAAGTTCCGGCCATGACCCCGAACCCACCAAAGAACATCCATGCTATTATAGTAAAATGTCACTGACTGCATAGGTATGCCCAGAATCTGTGTCAGATGCTGAGTCAACCGTAAGCCCAGCACTGCTCCCATGAGCTCCAGTCTAGGTACCGTCACAGGTTTTACTGGAGTCACTTTACTCTTTGAAGCGATCATTCGACTTGAAGTTGTGTTGTCGTCATAGCAACACACAAGGTATGCTACTGCCCCATATCCCTGAATAGAAGCATCGACAAAGGTGATAATCTTCTTCTCAACACCCACCTTATTGTCACAAAAACACCTGGGGATCCTTACACACTTCAAATAAGACAACTGTCCGAACCACTCAACCATTTGTGCAGCAACATCATCCTGGATGACATCATCCCAATCATAACCCATTGCCCAGAGCTTCTGAAGAATTATCTTCGCAACCACTACAAACGAACTCACAAAACCCAAGGGGTCGAAAACAGTTGCGATTTTTCGAAGTACATTTCGCTTTGTCAACTGAATGTCAGATGGCACGGCTACCGCAGTCACGGTGAACTTGTCCTCATTGCTGTGCCAAGATATTCCTAGTGTCTTCACTACAGGGTCCTGATTGTCACCTATCTTCTTCTCACTTGCATGCTCATTCTCTGGAATGGTAGCCATGACTTCTGGGGAATTTGAAATCCACTTTCTAGCATGAATCCCTGCCAAACCCCATAATCCTCTCAGCTGACCGTAAAGCTCGATGCCCTCTTCGACACTAGCAACAATGTCAATAGAATCATCCATGTAAGTTGACTTCAGCACAGTCTCTATCTGCTGCCACTGGATATTCATGTTGATATCTTCTGGCATTTTCTTGAGCGACAAACTGTGCAGAGTTCTTCCCAAAAACAGCTCGACTAAACTCATAAACATCTGGCTCTCGGCCAGTGTCACAGTCGCGCCATAGTATACGGAAATATGGTCGATCCTCTTCTTCTATCTCTATTTGCATATACATTATTACCTTAATGTCACAAGCCAAAGCCACTAGATTACGACGGAAACGTACAAGGACATTAAACAGGTCTTGCTGAAGCTTGGGTCCTGCTCTAATCGTATCATTCAACGACACCCCTTCGCATTTGGCTGCACAATCTATTACGATTCCAACCTTCGTAGTAGATTTGTTCAGTCTCACCACCGCGAAATGTGGGAGAAGCCAGGCCTGAGGGGGCGGTGCTTCATTAGGTGGAACCTTCCGCAAGTAACCCTTTTCCTCGTATGCTTTTATTGTCGCCTGGTACTGCTTCTGCACAAAATCGTCCTTCTCAAACTAGTTTGTTCTCTGTGTTTAACAGACGAGACATTGCAATGGATGTGTTGTCTGGCAGCTTCGGTCTTCCATCCTTCCAAGGTATTCCTATTTTATCTGCCACTTTCATAGCTCATAGTGTCGCTAAGTTTCTTGTTCGCCTTGTTCTCTTCCTCTGTCTAAACTCTGTTGACCTGGGAATCGGTACCGTAACTCTCAATTTCCCAGAACCTCCTGAGTGTATTGTCCACTTCACCACACCCACTACCACTTGTTCTCCTACTATGTAATGTCCGAATAACATGAGCTCGCGCAGAAGAATGTTACCTTGTCATCACGTTTCCCTATGCATGTCCAGCCGAGGGGACCTAGCCGAGCGATTGGCTCCCCCGGCTGTCCACGGATATCAGCCTTGAATAATGCATATCAGTGTTGTCTACACCAATTAACAAATCTACTAGAAATCCATTAGCTGGTTTTGCGAGTTCACAGTTCTTCAGATGCGACCATCTGTCCTTAGACCTTAGATTCGCTTCAGTCTTCGACTTTGTAGCTTCCAGTCACCTTGCTAGGGCATGTTTTGACATTTACAGACCTGCTAAACTGCCCATTTACACTCAATCTCTACGGTAGCAGGCATGGATTGAAATGTCTCAACTGCATCATTCAACACATTGACTTGCACGGTTACGTATGACTCGTCAATCCCCAATTTCCCTGCAATATCCTCGTTTAGAAATGTCTCGTTCGACGCATCATCCAGCAGCGCATTCACTTTGACTTTACGACCATTCGCTATGACTTCTCGTTGGTGCCCCCTCCCGTGGATTCACAGGGGCCCGGGTTTCTTGCTGGCTCGGAAGCGGTACATCATGAAGTAGAACATGGTGGGTTTTCTTGCAACCATTCTTATCACAAGACTTGGATCTAGGACAGTCTGCACCCCTGTGATCACTAGCGAGGCATCGGAAACACAAGTTATTATTATTCGCAAAACTCCATCGATCCGACACACTCAATCCCTGAAAACCACTACAAGACCACACTTTATGATTACCGTTGCAAAAATTACTAGGTTTGGGCCTAGCCCCCATAGAAACCTCTCTATTACCACTCCCGAACATAACTCGTGCGCCACCACCACCCCTACGACTGGTTTAGGATTTTCCGGCTCTCCACTCTTCAATTAATTTCCATGCAACATTTCTGTTGTTTCCCTGACCCGTACGTCCTCTTTCAGCCAATCTTTCAAACTCAAAACAGATTTCAACTGACTATGCTCTCGCAGCCACCGACTATATTTCTCCACATGCTCATTACATAACTTCCTTACTAACAAGCTATGCAAAGTTCCTTCTCCTAGCTCGCCGTCTCTGCTCTCTGCTTGAAGTTTGACAACAGTCACACGTACCTGATCAGCAAACTTCTCAAAACCCTGAATGTCACTGTTCTCCAAAGGAACAAATCCTTCAAGTTGTTCCATGTATGCCTGCGTTGACCACCAAACTTGGTCCTCAATATTTCCTTGGCTTCTTCATACTCCGGTTCAGAAACACCAAGTCCCTGAATTGCCTCTCGTGCGGTTCCCTACAGACTCTGTCGCAGCCTTACCATTTTAACGTTTATTGGCTCAACTTCTTTATCGACTAGGCTCTCAAATAGAGCCCAGTAGTCCTCGAAATTTGTCTTGTCCCCCGAAAAAGATGGCACTTGTAGCGGCTTAAGACGATGACGGGAGAAATCACTAAGTTGGGATGATGGTGATAAAGGGACATGTGGATTGGATCCTTGCACTGAGGTGTGGAAACTCTGGCCGTCTCCCCCTACAACACCGGCAGGCACTGCTTTGATTAGTACGCGTACCATGGTCTCTGATTGCTCTTTCTGCTTTCTCAATAACTTGCCGTGTTTCCTGCAGCGTTGCATCCTTATTAACAGAGTCTCCCTTTTGTAGATAAACCCCGGTGAGTTCATCCATTACTACCAGACATCTTTTCAAGGCTTCCCAAAAATGATCAATTTCCTCTTGCACCTTTTCCTTATCAAAATCTTCTTCATTGATTGACCTCTTCAACTGATGTTTTGACTTCGTAACCAATGTTTTTCGTGACCTTTTGTCGCGCTTCAATTCGAGTATGATTTTTTCGCTTCGAACTTCCGGACTCTCCGCCCAATGTCCCATCTCCTCTGTTTTATAGCGATCCTGATCCCGATTCCGGCATTTCCGACACGTGCTTCTTAGCTTGCGAACAAAAACAAAGTCCAGATACACTCCAAATAAACACTAATACGATAAATCCGACGACGATAAACGATGAGAATAATCAATAACCCTATGTCCATCCACGCACCACGAAGTTGACGATAAACAATGAAATCCAAGCCCAACAATGGACTTCGAACTCGACGATAAACGAAGAAAAACTGACTCCGAAACTCGCCAATAAAACGATGAAATCCAAGCCGAACCACGGACCCCGAACTCGACGATTGGCGAAATAATATATCCCTAAATTAACTGTGAGCAAGTCGATACATAAGGCGGACAAAAACGGCTTCACGATGACAAATATCCAACCAAAACACAGCTTCTTTTTTCGATACGATGACGATGAATCGCGATAAATGTTGAAACCAAGGCCATCCACGGCCTCTAGCCTTCACAAAGTCGAAACAAGATATTTCTCTGGTCCTGGCGTGGTCGCCAAATGTTCGATAGGACGACGAAACAATGTTAAACCAACGAGATTTAATAAAACTCTCTCTACTGCCATGTAATAATAAATAATATTGGCCCATCCAAATGGATCAAGAAAGCACTACTTTTATAATATTAAATATGCAGTATGAAAGATAACAAATGCTAAACCTTGGTGTGAAAAAGCAGAAAAATTTCAAGGTATCTTAAATAACAGAAAATATTTTTCAAGAGTCTAATGGTAAATTCTTATTTCCACTTAGTTACACTATGTATTTCTGTTTATCAAAGCAGCATTCTAACAAGCTTTGACCTTGTGTATATCACGGATTTGATCTTGAATATATCAAGGATGTAACAGCATTCTAGAAATTAAGATGCAATACTGCAGTTTTTAATTTACAACAACTGGTTATTTAGAAGAATATATTGAAATTACAAATATACCTCCTTCTCATGCATAACATATTGGTGCACCCACCCTTTGGCCTGTTGTTTATAGAATCCCTGGATCCACCCATACTGGCTACTAAATGCAATGGAGGCAAATCCTTAAATTACTAAAAATTAATTCCAATTTCTAATTTCAAACCAAACCATGTAAATTGACCTTTGTAGAGAGGAATAAATGAACAAAAAAACAAAAAGTCAATCGGGAGTGGAAAAAGGGAGAAATGTGACTCTACTTGAAAAAAAAAATGACTATACTTTTAAAATATACATAACAATAATGCAATTTAATAGCCTAACTGACCACTTTCCTAACATTTACCATTTCCCTATTACTTTAGGTTTGCTAAAACTATTTGCTTTACAAATTTATTATTGAAAAGGCACAAGTTTGTTGTTATCTTTATATAATTTAAGTACTGTGCTCTAATAAAAAAAACATTACCTTTATAGAATTCACATTAATGTACACTTGTATCAAAGCTACATTCTGACCAGCTTTGCATTTGCAAAGAAACATAATGGATGAAACAGCATTCCAAAGATAGAATGATCTAGTTATACATTTCAGATGCTATATGTAAGTTTCATCTATCACTTAATTGTGATACTCCACAACAAAGGAAATTAAAATCCACAAATATACCTCCAGTCATGCATTACATATTGGTGCACCCACCCTTTAGCAAAGGTGGCCTGCTGTTTTATTGAAACCCTGGATCCATGCATGCTAATGCTACTCCAAAATTAAATGGAATGGAGGAGAACAAATTAACTTGGAAAGCAAATTCTAAACTAATTATCTGATATTAATAAAAAGTGCTAAATGAAAATGTCTAATTTCTAACCTAACTTACCCTATTAAATTCATTTGATTGAAACATCATTGATAATATCATATGGGTACAAAAAAGGCAACAAAGAGAAAAAGAAAACAAAATGATACAATATCTTTGAATAAAAATTAACAGAATGCAACAACTTGATTGAGCACTTTCCTAACATTTCCTCTTTTCCTCATTATCTTTAGGTTGATAGAAAAAACCTAATATATAGATTTAGGCACTGCCTAAAAGCGGAGCCAGCATAAACACCTTTTGTGTTGACTGATCAAAGGTATTATTGGGGGATCTAGAATCCTGCTCTCTACTGAGATTTATTTATTGTACCAACCAAATGGATCCAGGCCTTATTCAATAATTTAAATTATGCAGTACATCAAAATTAACAAACACAATTCCTGGTGTGGATATGGCTGTCAAAGTTGTCAAGAGTCTAATGGTAAATTCTTATGTCCCATCATAGAAGTTGCATTATGAATATCTTTTTTTAATCAAAACAATACTCCCACAAGCTTTGCCATTGTGCAGAAAATGTCATGGATGTAACAGCATTCCAAAGATTCAAAATAATATATTTAGACGTTTAAATGCCATACTGTGATTTTTATGTATTGATTTAGTGGCGATTCTCTCCTTCATTGGACCGAATATTCAGAAAAATGTCTGAAAATTAAAATCCAAAAATATATCTCCTTTCATGCATTACATATTGGTGCACCCCACTTTACCATATAGTGGCCTTGTTGTTGGTGGCCTACTCCCAAATGAATGCAATGAAGAAAAAACAGATTGAAAATGCTAACTTCTAATTTCAAACCAAACCCTTTCTTTGATCTATGTTTGGGGTAGAGAGGAATCAAAGAATATCAATTGACTAAAAAATAATCGACGGGAGAGGAGATACAAGGTGAATTGACTCAACTTGAAAGGTTTGGTGAAAAAAATATAACAGTAATGAAAATAATTTGATTGAGCATTTCTTGACATCTCCCCTTTCCCATTATCTTAACCCTTTCACCACCACAGACCTCTAAAGAGGCCATGTCTTTGCTATCCAAGCTATGTGAACAAAATTCTATTATTGAAAAAGAACAAGGTTGTTGCTAGTGTTGTAAAGTGCCCTAAAAACCCTTCCACTTAATAAAAGTTCCATTAATGTACATTTGTGAAGCTACATTCTGACAAGCTTTGTTCTTGCAAAGAACAATGGATGAAACAGGATTTCAAAGATGGAATATAGTGTCAGGCACAATTTTAGATAAGATGCAATACTGAAGTTTTAATGTACCATTTTTAGTGGTGATTTTCCATCCCCATGGGAATTAATATCTACAAATATACATCCAGTAATGCATTATATGTTGGTGTTTTGAGAAACCCTGGATCTAACTATTCCAATGAAATAAATCTAAACATCTAAAAGAAATGTAATGGGCAAGAGACTTGGAAAGAAAATCCTAAAAAGAAAATATAAGTGAAAGTAATAAATGAAAATTTCTAATTTAAAAATCAAACCTGTTCATTAATTTATTTTTGGTGTAGAGGGGAAATAGCAAAGAGCATCAATTGCATAAAAATAGTCAACAGGGAGAAGAAAAAGGAAGAAATATGACTCTTCCTTAAATGTTTGAAAAAAATATAATAACAATAATGTGATAATTATATTCAGTACTTTTCTAAAATATCCCCTTTCCCATTATCTTTATGTTGATAGAAAACTGTTTTCTTTACAGATTTATTATTTAAAAAGCAAAAGTTTGTTTTTAGTTTTATATTATATAAGTATCATGTTCTAAAAAAACCTATGGGTGTGTACTGCTGAATCACATAGTAATGAACTAGTCATTTGCGCCCCCTCCCTTATGGTCCCGCAAAAGTCAGGGGTAATGTGGGGTTTTAGACCACTTTTTAACCAGAATATGTCAAGAGGGGTGGTATTGACTGTTTTTGACTCTTAACTTGGAAACAGGCTTTTATTAAAGTTTAATCCCCACCCTTCCCTGGCACCATGGGTGTGGGGGTATCAAATGACTAGTGAATAAGAACATCCTACTGTTCTCTTCAAGACATGATTTTTAATTCTCATGTCTTCCAGTCTTTAGCATTCATCTTGGCCCTCAGGTAGTTCCTGGTTCATAAAAGAGTTAAAACAATTATTTATTATTTCTTTCAAAACAATCTTTTTATTAAGCCATTTATAAAAAAATAAACACATGAGATGCAAGATGCAGACAATAACAACGATACATATTGAATATAGGTTTTTTTTCATCCTCGGTAAGGAAAATTTCTCTTGTAAGTTGAAAAAGCTGCTGTATCTTCTAAGGATATGTATCTTCTTAGGACCACAGGATATAAAGACAAGAACGGTCTTCTTTAGCAGTATTTGACAAATGCAACACGATATTGGTTAGCCTTTATGAAATATCTCAACACAATCAATCTGCCCTGAAGAAGTCTTATTAAAGACGAATTCCAGTTTTTGTTGTATTGTATTTTATTCAACACAATCAAGAATATAGATAAAACGAAGAATGTCAAAACAAAACCTGTTATGCTCAAATAATTTGATTACTAAGTTAAGTACTCGCATTCTCAAAGCATACAAAAAGGACAACAAAAAGCCTAATAACTGTCATATCCTTAATAGACAATACAAATCGTCGTCCGAAACTCACCTTGCATTGTTTGTTTGTTTGTTTTTTTTTTTTTTTTTTGGGTCGCTTTCTTAAGGTTCTGTTCGCTTTTTAATGTGAACTGTTACTTGCTTAAATTTACTAGCTAAAACCAGATAAATCTTGGCGTGAATGAATGTTAGTAGATCTCCTCTAGTTGGCTTTATCCTTAAGTCACAAAATTTGAGGCAAAATAAATAATCATCGCATAATCGACAAGAACTTTTTCCCTTGCTCCGTGCTTGTATTTAGTTATTTAGTAGCCATTTCGGGGCCGAGTGGGGCCTGGGAGTCGCGCGGCTGACTGGCTGGCTGGCGAGTGACACCACAGGGTACCCACGCGATGACCACAAAAACCAAGTCGCATACCTATACCATATTTCTATGCATATGGGGCTACACGCGCGGCCTGCGGCCGCGCTTGGCTCCGCTATTACACTTATACTGCTTTATCAAAGTAAGAAATCCCCTGCTATAGTTATCTTTAAGACATTTGGCTACTCTCATGTCTCCCAGCATCAATCATGGCCCTCTATCAATCATAGTCCTTGGTTGGTTTTACCTAAATAAATGTAGAAAAAATTAAGTCTTTTTTTTTTCTTTTAAATCAATATTTTCATCATGCCATTAATTATAACCTTACTAATTTTCCACAACTATTTGAATACAAATAAATAAACACATTAGATGGTATGCAAAATGCAGACAATACAAGCTTAAGCAAAAAAAATATAGGTAATAAGGGATTGCATTTTGTTTATTTATTTTGATGATAATTTCTCTTGTAATTGTAAAGTTAATGTAGATATGGTAATATTAAAAAAAATGCTGTATCTTCGAAAAGACTAAATACACAGAGTATAAAGACAAGAAAGGTCTTTTTTAGCAATATATGACGGATGGTATTGCCAGACCTTATTAAATATCTCAACGCAGTCAATAAAAGTATAAGTAGAGAGAACGAAAAATATTAAATGACTAAAGCTGGTTTAAAAATAACTGGCATTATAAAAGCACAACAATAAAAGAAAAATAGCTGAATCATATTCTCAAAACAAATCGTCGTCTGAACCTCACCTTGGCAGTGTTTTTTGTCGCTTTTTGTTTGTTGCCTTTGGTTGAGTTCGCTTTTTTGTTGTAAACTGCGAAATTGTCGACTTTCTGCTAGCAAGACACTGGTCGACACAAGTGAATTATTTTTATAGCTGAAAACAGAATCAATATCCAAAGGCCCTTTCTCAGGATCTCCTTACATAGATATAGACGTGACGTGGATGAATATTAGTAGAATCTTAGTCCTCTTTTTGCTGCTGCGACTGGCGGGATTAACGAACACTCGGGTAGATTTTACTTTCGGCTCGTACTTCAGACAAAAAGGTTCCTCAAAGACTTTAGCCCATTTGAATCCGCATATTTTCTCATTAAATACTATTTTCAAGCTGCCTTTTTTTTCTGTGAACATACAAACTTTCAAGCAATAAAGTGAGGCTGTTAAAACACATAAAAGAGTAAGGCCGAGTGTGGCCTGGGAGTTGGCGCGGCTGACTTGGCGTTCGACACCACAGGGTTCCCGCGCGATGACCACAAAAACCAAGTCGTATAGCTATATTTCTATACCTACTTAGCTCCGCACGCGGCCTACACCCGCGCTGGCTCCACTACAAATATAATTAGAAAATAAAGAAACACATCTATCTAGTTTCTATACTATCTAATAACGGGTCTATCTAGTAGTGAAATTGATTGAAGAATAAAACCGAAGAGAGGGAAGGGAAACGGAATTGGAAAGGAGATAGTCAGGTTGTTACAGAAAGAGGATTATAAAATTGCCTGGTGACACCAGACAGCCGTTTTGCTGAATCGTGGGAAACGTAGCGGACGAGGCGAAGAAGCAAAGTGGAGGCCCGGTCAAGCCAAAGGTGATTAGACAGTCAGGGGTCCCGTTGGAAACATCGCTAAAAGGACCCATGCGAAGAATAACACTGGAGCATGTGTGCAAGCAGGGAAAGCTAGGATCGCGAGTGTAACAGGTTTACTATAGGATGGGCTGGGTACACAATAGGATGCATTTCGCGTAAAGAGGAGCAAAGGGTGGCTGTGTACAGGAAAATGTTGGAGGACAAGAAGGAAAACAATGCGCTGTTCAAGCATATAATGATGTGCCCTTGAGGCAAGGGCTGATTACAGATCTTAGAACTTTGAACTTAGTGGCTTATTTCACAACCCATTAACAAGACAAATAGATGAAGCTATATGCATTATCAGGGTTCGGACAAGGAAACGTGAGCAAAATGGAAGTCGTGTGAAGAAATTTTGACGCATCCCTGTCACTCAGACATCTCCCACAAGGGAGAGATGATGGTCGATTGTCGACTGTTTGTAATCGCTTGTAGTAAAAGAGCCTTGCTAAGGATATTATGGAAAATAAAAGGTGTTTAAAAACACGGGTGTAAGCTGTGAGCATCAGTCATAATTACTTCCTCCACTTACTTACCATGATCGAACCGTTAACTTTATACCACTGGTAAGCTCTTCCCAGCTGGCTGAAGGACACCTTAAAACTTGTCACCCAGTGCTGCATTTGCATCCTCAGCTCATACTCCGCCTCGAATCTGCCCTGTGTTGCTATGCGTGTTACCATAGCGACACCACCAAAGTCAATCTGAAGCCACTGACATAAATCGGCAACTCCTGAAATTTACAAAAATCACGAAAAGCGCTGCAACTTTATAATCCATATTACCTTTCTGACAATGTAATCGATTTTTATTCCGGTTGTTGCCCTTTTGGAAAATCTGCCAAGGTCAACAAGGGTATTTCACATTTTTCTACCTTCACCTCATTTTTCTACTTTCACCTTCAAAACAGGTCACTTGAACTTCATCGTTTAAACTTGGCAGAGTCGATTTCCAGTTTTTGGTGTATTGTATTCATTGTTCTGGTACGATATCGCGACAGTTTGGGCTTTTTGATTCTATTCGTTTAAAAGATGTCAATGTGGTTATATTCACCTAAAAACAGCAACAATCATCTGACAGAAAACAATTTCATGAATACCCTCAGGGGCCCGCAACGGAGGCCATGATTTTTTCATACACTACCTCATTACTTCTCAAAAATATGTCTAGATTTTAGGGTTATGGAACTTAAGTATCCATCATGTTTCGAAGCACAGAATCAGAGCATCTCAAGAAACCTACCTGCAACCCAAGCGCCAGGTTTTCCATGTTCTCCGACTGTATGTAGCCGCGCTCGATGAGCGGTGTCCTGGGACGAGGAGGCTGTGATGGCCGCGTCGGTAATTCTGCCGTTTTGAATACCCAGAGGCATACCGCATTCGGTCTTGTTACTTATCACAGGGTCTAAAAATGGTATTAAGCGAAAAAAGCAGCTTTAAGGTAAATGATCGATCAACAGGAGATGACAGTCTGTGAGAGAGTTCTACTATTTCTAGCTCTCAAAATGATCCCGCCAAAAGTTCTTTGAGAGTTGTTGAGAGTGGTTACGGTTTAATCCAAGAATCTGTGTAGTAATTTATTGGATTAATCACTGAATCTGTAATTACATGTGAAATTTTACTTTTTGTAAGAATTGTTTACGTAAATACCCTCATCACTAACTACCATTCACGCGACTCTTTTGAAATGAAAAACGACTCTCGAATGAAAAACGTTTAAAGTAAATGAAAGTTGTAAGAATCAATAAGAGCGGGTGAGACTTGTTTATCCAGGGCCGCAGCAGAAGGTGGGGCACTGGGACCCTGTGCCCCCACAATATTTTCTAACATTATAAGGAAACGACCAGCAGGGGCGTGGCTGCCCCCTACCCATCATTTTCTTAGTGATTCTGTATTGTGCACCTCCCCCAATATTTCGAGGCTTTCTACGGCCCTGTTATCTTTTCATCGAGGCTCCAGCCTTGCGCCAAGCGTTTGCCATCGATTAATGCTGCCTAATCGCGTTTTATTTTGCTGTTTTTATATTTTTTAAACTTAAATTATTTCTTTTGTGCACCTTGTTATTGTTTTGCAATAATTCATCGCAGGGTACTCGCTCTAATGCCTTGAGTAGTATTGAGAATATGAGAGGTATTAGTCTTTTAATGCTGTCTTTTATAATAGTCCCTTTTGTTATAGTTGTCCCTTTTAATCATTTGTTAGATATTTCTTTAAAAGCCAATCGCTCAAAGTAAAACACCGTTCTGTACAAGCCCTAAGGAGCATATCAAACGGACGTCATCGATGACGTCACTTAAAGCAAAAAAACTTGATTAAAAGCAAAACATATTCATATCTCAGGAAAGAAGCATTATTCCACAACCAAACTTAGTAGGAGTAATGCTATGTTAAAGGGGGTCAAAAACAATATTCACGTAATTTGTGACGTCATCAATGACGTCAATAAGAGCAATACTATTCCGATGTCATTAAGAACAAGAATATTATTATCACATGAGAGATCTTAAGGGTACGTGTTCACTGTATCCATATTCAACTCGGTCGATGCTGGAGGGATCGAGTGACACTGCAACTTTCCAGTGGGCCTTCTTTACATTTTCTGTGAAGGCTTCAGTTGATGTAGGAAGTGACTGGATCTTCGGCACCGAGGTTTCACTGTTGCCAAACTCTTAAATCCCATATCTGATCCCTGACATTCTTGTTTCCTTGTGATTTTGCAGTGTAACATGAGCCAATGAACTTAGTGGCATGCTCAATAAGTGGCGCATCCTTACAACCCAGTGTCAGCGGGTCTGGAGCTGGGACCAGCAAATGCTTTGTCAACATCTTCTATGATATGTAAAGTCTTTTTGGCTGAAGAGATAGACTTTGTGACATGAAACTTGACATACAACTCGTATGATACCTCGTATAATACCACGCATCAGCAGCGTGTAAATTGCTTACGGTACCTTTGACACGGACTCTCACTTCATTGGCGATCTTGTCATTTTGTTCAGTACAGGTGTCAAGAATAGCCTGTTTAAAAGCACTCACTGAATAAGACTTCATTTTTTCCATCTTTTAGAATTTGTTCTGTCTGTCTCCACAACACACAACTCGCCACAGAACAGGCAGTTTTCCTAGGCAGTTTAAACACCGGAAAAGAGAACGGCAACGGCAACGGAAAACGAAGGGGAAAACCCCTAAGCCGTACTGCGCATACTCCCAAGTCTTCCAGCCGAAGTTTTTATCCTGGCCTCGACGTAAAGGTTCCGAAGTTGCGTTGTCTGAAACGTGAGTTGTGTATTAAATTGTTTTCATTGCTTTTCCTATTTTTAAATATTTCCAACAAACCGGGAGCATGGAGTTCTTCAGCATATTCTACTTCAAACATTGACGGTGCGATGTGTGTATTTTGTGCTTTGATTTATATAGTCGATGCTTCTGTTATCGGCCAATAGTTTCTATTAACACAATAAATCACATGTATTAAAAAAAGAATGATTTCAAAACTATTCCAAAACATGTCTCTCTTGTTTTATGTCTTTCATTTTCAAAATATCTATACCATGTTGTTTTCGAGACATTCAATCGTTCATAGTCCATAGCAATTTACTTATTCCTGCTGTCTACTTATAAGCTTTCAACTCTGAATGCTCTTGTTTCTCCTCTTATGAATTGTTTTCTGAGAGCCGTTTTCTTTTGGCTGCTTTGATTTGATGATGATGATGCTGATGATGATGATGGTGATGTTGATAATGATGATGTTATTCATTGTTGGCTTTGCAAAAAAAATGTAGCCTAGTGTTTGCTTCTTTACAAACACACCATATTTTTCATACCCCCACCCCTGTTAAATTTCCAATTATCTTGTCTTGGGGGTATGTATACAACAGCAATAACAAATATTTGCTTCCTTGCAGAAACAGCAGAAACAGCAGCAGCAGTGGCAGCAACAACAACAAATGAAGGCCACAATGATGACGCAGCAACAATCTCAAGCCATGATGGCTACAAGAACTAGTTTCAGAAAATTATTTATTGAACTTTATTATTTATAGTGAAGTAATATATTACTTTCTTAGCTTACACAGATTTGTGATGTTCTTCCAGTGCAAGGCTTTCTCGCATCTGAATATAAACCTTATTCAAAATATTTGCTTCTTTATGGCAAAAATTAATATTATTAAAAAATATCATTAAAATGTTAAAAAAAAACTTTTATCTGATGCTTATTTTAATTATGGTGACATAGAAGTATTTTAATCTAAGTATATTTTCTTTCATCTGTGGTTTGAGGGGGTGGACTGTATTGCCGAAGGGGCCTTGTAGATGAATGCGGAGTGGATATGCTGGGTCTCCATAAAGGCATAGTGGATGTGGTGCAGGAGGCCTAGAAAATGCATGCAGCGCAAGATCGTGGGGGAGGCCAGACTCCCGCAGCATGAAAGCATCATGTCGTTTTCCCTCTCTGCCAAAGAAAATAAATAAGAAAACACAGATTTAATAATTTAACCTTTTGCGGAAAATCCTTTATAACATCGGCATTTGGGGCTAAATCGGGCTAGGTCTGCCACCTACAAATGTAATACCAATTACAAGTGTGATTGCAATCAACCACTTTTTATTTGATAATTACTTTTGTGTTTGTTATATATTTGTGGTTGATATAATATTACTTTCGCAGGTGACACGAGATAGACAGCCAGGGAAATCAATAAGAATAATGGGTCAACTTTGGGTTATATAAATTCTTAAAAGTTGCGAATTAAGTAGCACACAAGCTAGGTTAGCATGATATCTAGTCTTACCTATTGGTCCATACATGTTCCCCATCATGCCATTCGGGAGCCACGGACTGGAACTTTATGCTATGAACTCGTTTGAGGCCATTGTACACAATCTCCTGGTGCTGGTTTGGTCGGCAAATAGGTCTGACCACATTTCCATCGATGAATCCGAAACAGTTGTCCAATGGAGATTCTTTTGCAGATATTGCAGGGATATCTCGCTTGTAAAACCTAAATTCAGATGAGCACTCATCTTCCTCCAAAAGATCCACGTGAAACATTTTTTTTTAGTTTTCGTACGGGGGAACAAGATTGTCTGGTTTGTTTAAATCGTAAAGCAAAACAAACTCCACGTCGGCTATGATTCCATCAGCTTGGCTCTGCAGAAGTTGCTCTTTTGCTCGATTAAGTGATTTAAGATTAAGACATATAACTTAAAAAAATAAAGCGAAAAATTGCGATAGCAGTCGGGAATAAAGTAACAAGAATGCTCGCGTTTTGCCGTTTTGTGTTTGCTTAATTTGTTTAGAACTGCACTCGTCATTACTTCCTCACCCCAGTCCTCGTGAGGTTTTCCCGTTGCCGTTGCCGTTCTCGTTTCCGTTGCCTAATGACGGCACATTAGACACTGTCGTTGTCTTTTAAGGGGTTGGTATACTGCAGAATCATCAGTGCGGGATTTGCTTTTCTTATGACGGCTCAGGTGCAGTCGTGATGTGTACGTCGACACACAGCCTTTGAGGCAGTCTTCCGTCAAGTCAGGGTTGTTAATTTTTTTTTCCCCGCTTGGGAGACATAAATGTTATCATCATATTCTCTACTGAATTTTAATTACTGAATATTGTAGCATAGCCTTCTGCTCCTGCTTTTACAATGATATCGCCTTTGTTGTCGCAGTAAAATTTGCATTTAAGAAAGCAAGGATTCTCTATTGAGCCACATTCAACTAGAAATAATTAAATTTTATGATCATTATCTTTTTTAATTTTGATTATTTCAGTTTTAGACTCTCAATTAAACATATGTAGAGGTTAATACATAGATAGATAGATAGATAGATAGATAGATAGATAGATAGATAGATAGATAGATAGATAGATAGATAGATAGATAGATAGATAGATAGATAGATAGATAGATAGATAGATAGATAGATAGATAGATAGATAGATAGATAGATAGATAGATAGATAGATAGATAGATAGATAGATAGATAGATAGATAGATAGATAGATAGATAGATAGATAGATAGATAGATAGATAGATAGATAGATAGATAGATAGATAGATAGATAGATAGATAGATAGATAGATAGATAGATAGATAGATAGATAGATAGATAGATAGATAGATAGATAGATAGATAGATAGATAGATAGATAGATAGATAGATAGATAGATAGATAGATAGATAGATAGATAGATAGATAGATAGATAGATAGATAGATAGATAGATAGATAGATAGATAGATAGATAGATAGATAGATAGATAGATAGATAGATAGATAGATAGATAGATAGATAGATAGATAGATAGATAGATAGATAGATAGATAGATAGATAGATAGATAGATAGGGGTTTTATTCAATTGCCATGGCAGTATTACAGACTGAATTAAGGCAAAGGGCCAGCACATATAGCGTTATACTAATACAGAAATCGATAAGTAACAAAGTCACCAAAGCTTGACATCCTCTTCATTTCACAGCAATTTTGACAGTACTACTACTATACTCGACGATTCTAAAGCAACAGAAGAAACTGTCGGTCACGAGCTGGCCGCCACATTCATTATTATTATTATTAATTTTATTTAATTAACACATTGAATTACGAACCTATTGTCGATTAGATTCTTAAAGGAAACAGATCGGAATCGCCGATGTTGTCGAATGATTCTGTTTGTTCGAATTGGATTTTCGCCAAAAATAATTTTGCACAATAATAATTTGTTAATAATATTTATGCATATATTCATTGAAGCAAATACAGCGATTATGGTAATCGCGAAATGGCAGTTCTATGACCGGAAGATGTTTAGGGTAGTAATTATTTGTAAAAATAAAGGTGATAAATAAACTCAAGCGATGTCAGAACCATATATTAATTACATTAAATGGGCAGTCGTATGTTTTATTTATATTATTCTGAATCTGGAACAAATATTTTGGGATCCACGGGTCCTTTCGGTCGTAGAACTGCCATTTGACAATCGCCATTTGCCGTTTGCAATGACAACGTTTTTTTTTAAAATAGGTGTATAATCCAAGCACAGTCAAATAAGTCTTACCGATTGGGCAGCCGAAGAAGTCGACACGGAGACCCCCATAGTTATCAATATTGACTTTTACAGGGTAGATTCGAATATATCTAGTTTGTACAGACGGGAGCAAATGGTGCGATACCACTGTATTCCTGTCATAGTTTCCGTCGAAGTACTGTGAAGAAAAATAAAAAGGACCCTGTTACACAGACAGACAAGCACATATAGAAAAATACAGAAAACAAACCGAGGAGCAGACAGAGGGAGGCACACACACACACACACACACACACACACACACACACACACACACACACACACACACACACACACACACACACACACACACACACACACACACACACACACACACACACACACACACACACACGCACGCACGCACACACACAAAAAAAAAAAAAAAAAAAAAGAAACGAACAGACAGACGTACCCGTATCTCATCCAATGAATTTCGGTACCATGACCATGAACCGCCTTTCAGGGCCTTAAGTTTGTACTTCGTCACCCAACCATAAAACGTATCTCCTTGGGTGGACACCTTGGTGACGAACTTCTCGCTACCAAGATCTACTTGTAGAAAAGGGGAACTGAAAAAAACAAACCGCAATATTAAAGAGACAGAATAGAAATAAAGAAAGAATGAAAGAAAGAAAGAAAGAAAGAAAGAAAGAAAGAAAGAAAGAAAGAGAGAGAGAGAGAAAGAAAGAAAGAAAGAAAGAAAGAAAGAAAGAAAGAAAGAAAGAAAGAAAGAAAGAAAGAAAGAAA